>NW_027440216.1:0-202096 GCF_031893055.1 Leptodactylus fuscus
CAATAGCATCCATATGGACCACAGGATAGGCAGGAACGCCAAACCCCGGATTTCCATGACGCAAAGTAGGTAGATTCGCTAAATAAATCGCTGCTTTATAGCACACTATCTCTTTCTCTGTAGCTACAGATAAGAAGACTGTGGGAATGGCAGGCAGAGGATTTTATAGGCTCAGAACTCGATGAGGTCACAAGAATTTTGTGATGTCATAGGTTCTCTTGCCATTGTTCCATCATTCCACATGCAGCCTGAAGCTGATTGGTGCTCAGTATTGTAGATCTTGTCACATCTATCCTAATATGCATATTGTATAAGAGAATCTCCTGCACATTGTAGTGTAATAGCTGCTATATCTATATTCATTTACAGGATTGTATAATACCCTGAGCCCCGCTGACCCTAAAAGACAGAAAAACCCACAACTCCTTGTATGTGGATATCGTCATATTTCTCTATAATCTCTAATCCAACATGTGGTTATTGGGCAAAGGAAACTGATTAATAAAAAGCTGTGAAACCGCCCCTGACACGCTGCGTATAGAGCTGTCTATAGAAGAACATATAGTGACTACGAGGCTCAGCCCAGAATAATCCCACAATAAGACACAAGAATAAACCACAGAAATCCCTCATCTGTATTATGTGTATTCCAGGGAGCGCAGATGGTGAATACATGTACAGGGAGCCGCGCGGTCACCTCTATGGGGGCAGATTCTATAGATGGTGATAAATCCATAATCCATTACCATTTATCACAAAGGTTTTATTGATGTTCAATATTGGAATCTGATCTTTTGATGGTGTTCAATTGGCTCGACCAACCAACCGGCCACGTAGTCACTTCCCAGTTGTTCCCTTCCAAAAATACTGCTCTCAGACTACTGTTTCTTTTAAGGAATTGTACTAATATAAGAATAGCATGTACCTTCTGTGAAAAACAGCACCACTGTCCATCATGTATATTTTGTTTGTCCAGTCTGCACCATTACTATTACCTGCACGATACCCTAAGGGCCCCTGCACACGGAGTATACGCTGGCTGATTTTGAACGTGTAAACATTCCGAATCAGCAGCGTTTAAAACATGTTCCATTGCTTTCTATGGGACCCGGCATACGCGTGCTCCCCATAGAAATGAATGGGAAAAAGCAGCCCATTAATTTCTATGGGGAGCGCACGTATGCTACCTCCCATAGAAAGCAATGGGATCTGTTTTAAACGCCGCTGATTCGGAACGTTTACATGTTCAAAATCAGTCAGCGTATCCTCCGTGTGAAGGGGCCCTAAGAGAAAAAAGATAATATTGTAAAATATTTTCTGTGCTAAGTTTTTAGCAGGACTCCTTCTCTTTGACCTTCCATAACCATAGCTTTTTTTTTTACTTATTACAAGGTAAGAGTGTTGCCGTAGTTAGACAATGCCTCCTTCTCCCTCCTGTACTGACCTCTGACATTCAAGCACATTGTAGCTAGCGGGAAAAACTACTGTCAGCGAAGCTAAAAGGCAAAAGAATATGATTTTAAATTGATGGTGTTGTGTTATAGGCACTGGTGTAACCAGAAACGGTGGGGACCCGTGGCGAACTTTTGACAACCGACCCCTCCTATGCATTCCTGCGCGCTCTATTATACCCCATAGTGGCCTCTGCACACAGTATTATCCCCCACAGTGGCCTCTGCACACAGTATTATCCCCCATAGTGGCCTCTGCACACAGTATTATCCCCCATAGTGGCCCCTGCACACAGTATTATTCCCCATAGTGGCCCCTGCACACAGTATTATCCCCCATAGTGGCCCCTGCACACAGTATTATCCCCCATAGTGGCCCCTGCACACAGTATTATTCCTCATAGTGGCCCCTGCACACAGTATTATCCCCCATAGTGGCCCCTGCACACAGTATTATCCCCCACAGTGGCCTCTGTACACAGTATTATCCCCCATAGTGGCCCTGCACACAGTATTATTCCCCATAGTGGCCCCTGCACACAGTATTATCCCCCATAGTGGCCCCTGCACACAGTATTATCCCCCTTAGTGGCCCCTGCACACAGTATTGTACCCCATAGTGGCCCCAGCACACAGTATTATGCCCCATAGTGGCCCCTGCACACAGTATTATCCCCCATAGTGGCCCCTGCACACAGTATTATGCCCCATAGTGGCCCCAGCACACAGTATTATGCCCCATAGTGGCCCCTGTACACAGTATTATCCCCCATAGTGGCCCCTGCACACAGTATTATGCCCCATAGTGGTCCCTGCACACAGTATTATCCCCAATAGTGGCTCCTGCATACAGTATTATGCCCCATAGTGGCCCCTGCACACAGTAATATCCCCCATAGTGGCCCCTGCACACAGTATTATCCCCAATAGTGGCTCCTGCACACAGTATTATGCCCCATAGTGGCCCCTGCACACAGTATTATGCCCCATAGTGGCCCCTGCACACAGTATTATCCCCAATAGTGGCCCCAGCACACAGTATTATGCCCCATAGTGGCCCCTGCACACAGTATTATCCCCCATAGTGGCCCCTGCACACAGTATTATGCCCCATAGTGGTCCCTGCACACAGTATTATCCCCAATAGTGGCTCCTGCATACAGTATTATGCCCCATAGTGGCCCCTGCACACAGTATTATCCCCCATAGTGGCCCCTGCACACAGTATTATCCCCAATAGTGGCTCCTACACACAGTATTATCCCCCATAGTGGCCCCTGCACTCAGTATTGTACCCCATAGTGGTCCCTGCACACAGTATTATCCCCAATAGTGGCTCCTGCACACAGTATTATGCCCCATAGTGGCCCCTGCACACAGTATTATCCCCAATAGTGGCCCCTGCACACAGTATTGTACCCCATAGTGGTCCCTGAACACAGTATTATCCCCCATAGTGCCCCCTGCACACAGTATTATCCCCCATAGTGGTCCCAGAACACAGTATTATGCCCCATAGTGGCTCCTGCACACAGTATTATGCTCCATAGTGGCCCCTGCACACAGTATTATCCCCAATAGTGGCCCCTGCACACAGTATTGTACCCCATAGTGGCCCCTGCACACAGTATTATCCCCTATAGTGGCCCCTGCACACAGTATTATCCCCCTTAGTGGCCCCTGCACACAGTATTATCCCTCGTAGTGGCCCCTGCACACAGTATTATACCCCATAGTGGCCCCTGCACACAGTATTATGCCCCATAGTGGCCCCTGCACACAGTATTATCCCCAATAGTGGCTCCTACACACAGTATTATCCCTAATAGTGGCTCCTGCACACAGTATTATGCCCCATAGTGGCCCCTGCACACAGTATTATCCCCCATAGTGGCCCCAGCACACAGTATTATACCCCATAGTGGCCCCTGCACACAGTATTATCCCCCATAGTGGCCCCTGCACACAGTATTATGCCCCATAGTGGTCCCTGCACACAGTATTATCCCTAATAGTGGCTCCTGCACACAGTATTATCCCTAATAGTGGCTCCTGCACACAGTATTATCCCTAATAGTGGCTCCTGCACACAGTATTATGCCCCATAGTGGCCCCTGCACACAGTATTATCCCCCATAGTGGCCCCTGCACACAGTATTATCCCCAATAGTGGCTCCTGCACACAGTATTATCCCCCATAGTGGCCCCTGCACACAGTATTATCCCCCATAGTGGCCCCTGCACACAGTATTGTACCCCATAGTGGTCCCTGCACACAGTATTATCCCCAATAGTGGCTCCTGCACACAGTATTATGCCCCATAGTGGCCCCTGCACACAGTATTATCCCCAATAGTGGCCCCTGCACACAGTATTGTACCCCATAGTGGCCCCTGAACACAGTATTATCCCCCATAGTGGCCCCTGCACACAGTATTATGCCCCATAGTGGTCCCTGCACACAGTATTATCCCCAATAGTGGCCCCTGCACACAGTATTATGTCCCACTCTTGACTCCCATAAACAATTATTATACTCTGGGGTCTTTTCAGACTCCAGAGTATAATAATCAGAGACCCAGTGAAATAAAAACCTAAAAAACTGTTTCTTACCTGTCCCCCGGCTCCTACACTGTCAGCCTCCGCTGCTGTCCGTCTTCAATGACGTCGGACGTCACATGACCTGGGAAGCAGGCCGGGTTCATGTGACGTCAGACAACTAAGAAGGAGGCCTGGCAGGGTCATGGAGAGGTAAGTAACAGTGTTTTTTATGTTTCTTACCTCTCCCGGTCTGCCAATCATTATACTCGGGGGTCCGAAGAGACCCCCGAGTATAATGATAGCTGCGGTAGCGGCTGTCACTGGGCCCCTAATGTCCCGGGCCCTGTAGCAGCTTCCTCTGCTGCTATGGCGGTAGTTACACCACTGGTTATAGGAAGACTAAACCTAAAGTGAAAAATTACTATTCAGGATAAAGTAAACTGATATCCAAGTTTTTCTGAAGGTTTTTAGAATTTTTCTCTTACTGACTCTAATGTCGGAGACCTATACATGTAAACTGTCCCAATCATGTGATAATCCCAGGAATGGGGTTGTGGAAAGGATGATGCTTACTTAATCCCTGCCCCAAAGTGGACGTTTTGGGGGTGTTTAGTGATGATTCTAGGGGCAGAGCTTAATGTGCAGATATGTATGGCCGGGTTTACTCCTGCACCCGGTCTCCAGTTTAGCCAATCCGGCGGGTCTCCGTCTTCTGCCCCGAGGAACTGGACAGGAGACGGAAACCCAGCAGACTGTTTTCAAACCCATTCACTTGAATGGGTTTGCAAAATGACCGCCCATGTGCATCTTGTGCCTGTCCACGGTTTTTTAACTGGACACAAAGTCCTGCATGTCTGACTTTATGTCCGGTTAGAAAAATAATGACTTCGCTGCGGACAAGCAAAAGACGCACACGGGTGGTCACTTTGCAAACCAATTCAAGTGAATGGGTTTGAAAACTGACTGCTGGTTTCCGTCTCTTGTCCAGTTTCTCGGGGCAGAAGATGGAAACCTGCCAGATTGGCTAAAGTGGAGACTGGGCGCAGGTATGAACCGACTGCCGACATAAAGCAGAGATCTGGGACATGAGATTTATGATATAATTTTGGCAGCCTGACTATCTGTATGCAATGTACATCATTTCAAACTTTATAAAATGCATATTTTTCAAAATTTCCACCAAATTTCCTATTTTTTCATAATTAAACACAAAACATATCAACCAAAATTTACCACTAACATGTAAGTACAATGTGTTACGAAAAAACGATCTCAAAATCACTTTGGTAAGTTAAAGCATTCCAAAGTTATTGCCACATAAAGTGACACACGTCAATTTTAAAAAATCGAGCTTGGTCAGGAAGTCAAAAAGTGCCATCGGCGGGAAGGGATTAAGTTCAAAGACCTTTTTTATGTAGAAAGTGATAAGTACCTGGCCTTATAGAGTGAAGTTAGATTGAAAGTGAAGCCTTGAGAGCTTTTGGGGATCTGAGAAGAAGGCAAACCATGCGTCTTGTTTTTATCGGCATGTTTCTTGCTGATCTGTATTTTGGAGGGGCCGATCAGATGCTCTCACTGGATCTCTCTCTAAGGGGGTCTCACCAAGAATATAGAACTTTTTGATAGACTCATCCAGCTCGTTCTGCCAAGTATTGAAGAATTTCTGAACTTTGACAAACAGCTTGGGGGTCTTGGTAAGTGACACATACTCTTCGCCTTGGGTAACGTGGGCAATGTCCAGGTTAAATTTCTGAATTTTCTGTCACGGTATAAAATAACACATATACGTAAAGTCAATACTGAAGAACAAGTGTATGTGTAAGTCCTCCAGTCTACCAGGAGAACTTTACAGAAAATTGCTATTGGAGACCATTGGCATCAGAAAAAAAAAATCAAAGTTCTGATATAACTTTATGGAGTAGCAATGGATGGGTAAATAAACAAAATAAAATTAAGACAAAAAAAAATAAATTAAAAAAGGAACATCACTACCACATCCACCTCACAGGTTCTAATCCCACCCTCAGCGACAAAAAAATATTTGCCACTTACATGAAAATTACTGTAAAAAAAAAAATTAGTAACAGATGTTTCCCCTCCCTTTTTATTTGACATTTTCTCAGATATTTAAAAAAAAATGCAAAAGGAAAAAAACATAGAAACAAATCCCAATGTATCACCAAAAATACACAGAAATTATTTGAATAACTAGAAAGAAAATTTTTTTTTAGAGTTCTTAAAAATGCATGAACAAAAACAGAACCATAGACAATCAATGGCAGAAAAATCCTGCCAACAGGGAGAATGGGTTGGTCCTAACGTGGTTAAGCCAATTGCATTAAAAAGTGGTCTTCTGGTTGCAACACTCAGGAGGGCCAGGGCTGGTATCACAAGTAATATCCGAGGTGGCCGGCTTTCCAGGGGGGTCCCTTGGTCCCGAAAATGCACAAAATCTCCTTTTTGATGTCCCCGATTACCCGCCCCCACGTGATATCTGACAATGACAACAGACAACCAGGCTTCGGGGGTAATCGTTGCTTTTCTTTTTACTAGCAGGACAAAGTAATACAAATGTACATATGGGGGACTTCTTCACATACAATACAGCGATCTTTGTAGGTAGTGTCCAATTAGCAGAGGATGGGGCAGAATGCTTTGGATAGTAGTTGCTTGGCAGTTAACTTGTATATACTTGTAAAGATGGCCTGTATCCAGGGGGTTAGTCCTCAACAAAACTGGGTACACGTATATAGAAGAGGAGATACAATTCGGCAGCGGGAGACCCTCAATTTCTGCCAGACTAGCTATGGGTTTCTTAACTATAGATTTGTCCCAAAGACTTACTTGGATAGAGATATACGTGTGAGGTCCCAAATGTACGGATAAAACAAGTCCATCAACTTCAGCGCTTGTAAGATTAGAGCTTCAGAGGAAAACACTCTCTGAGAAGGGCCTTGAGGACAGAGGAGAAGGCATCTCTGCTTGGTGTACCCTGATAGTGGGAAGCCATTATCCGTGCTCCATGTGCTCTGTCTGCTAGCTGTCTCATGTCTTAGACTTGTAGCCCCACACAAAAGAAGTCAGCCAAAAACGTCCCCAACCCCCTCTAGAGAGGGTGGTCACTCAACACTCCCTCCAGGCCAGTCAAGGGAGCCTGATTGGTCCTGGAGGTCAGCTAATCATAATGGACACTCCCTTTACAGTAACAACTCAAATTACAATGGCAAAGTATAGGCAGGTGTAGTTCACAAAAACATCCACAAGATGGCGCATTAATAGACCCCGTGTGTGCTGGCTCTGGAAGAATAGAAATATATAGAAGGAATGAAGAGGGAGGAAAATATTTACCTTATATGCAAATGTCCATATCATCTCGGTCTGCAAGGACTATAAAAGGGAATTGGACTAGCAGTACCGGCATTACACTAGAGAGGTGGGCTTCTCAGAGAAGACGGCATGGAAAATATAGTTTGTGGGGCAACACGGTGGCTCGGTGGTTAGCACGGCAGCCTTGCAGCGCTGTAGTCCTGGGTTGGAATCCTGCCAGGAACATCTACAAGGAGTTTGTATGTTCTCCCCGTGTTTGTGTGGATTTCCTCTCATTCTAAAGGTGCATTCACACTGAGTTTTTTGGCGTGTAATTTGGCGCGTCATTTTACGCGCGGTTTTTTTTACGCGCGTGTTTATTGAACGCATCGCGCTACATAGGCGTTTTCTGGCACGTCTTCAACTCGCGCTTACGGAAGCGTAAAAACACCTACAACTCATTAAAAACAAGAGCCAGCCCACTGGGCAGGGCCAGAAAGGACAACCCATTATTTAATCACCATACACCTGTCATGATGGACACGAGAGAGTTTGAGCTCTGATGAGAAGGCCATTACCTTTACCTTTACAGAAGACTGAAAAATGTCGCAGAGTGCAAGGAGAACAGCTATTGTTAAAAAGGCCAATTTGCACTTTCTAGAATGTTTTTCAAGACAGTCTTTCAGGCTGGCCTTCTATTTAGTAGGCAGCATGTATAGCACTGTACTGAGTTTGCAGGGTGTAGGAATGCAGCCTCCTTGTTGGGCTAGGTGACATCATGTTGATTTTCACATGAGTCTATTTTGAGTGGTTCTGAATGTATACTGTACAGTGCTGTAGGTGCTGCCTTGCAGAAGTATCTTCCTGACAGACTAGCTGTGCGGAGCAATGCTCTGAAATCTGCGCACTGTTGGCTTTGCAGAAGTATATTGAGCAGCCTGTGGGCCAAACCATGAAAACTTCTCCCTTATAAAGAGGACCTTTCATCATATCCAGCCACATGCAGTGTTATATACTGCTGGAAAGCTGACAGTGCACTGAATTCAGCGCACTGTCAGCTTTCCAGCACTATATAAAACACTGCATGTGGCCGGATATGATGAAAGGTCCTCTTTAAAGATGCCTATGGTGAAAGGCAGGAAAATCTGCAGTATATTGCAAGCTAATGTATTGAAAAGAAGAAAACACAAAACAATGTATAAACTTTTTAACCAAAAAAAATATATATTTATTACAATATTTACAACGTAGAATCCCCCCCCCCCCCCAAAAAAAAAAAAAAAAAAAAAAGGAGAAAAGAGCATGGGGAAGGAAATTAAGAAGACGGATAATCATCCGGACTCAAAAGTGAACAGTGTATTGGGCTGGGAAGCGGAGAGTCCGCAACATGGGGAGCAGGAGATGGCACAAATGTGGGCCCGGGACTGGGAAGTAGGGGCTGTGTTGGGGTGGAGGATAAGTTTGGGGATTGTTGTTGGGCTGGAGGACAAGTGGCTGGGCCACGGCAACACAGCTGCCGGAACTGGGATATGAGATATACTGGAAGTCTGCCGCCACAGCATGGACATACGCCTTGAAATCTTGCTGTCTCTCATGTGGCAACTGATGGCAGATAGCTGCCACATCATTCCCAAAGTAACTGGCGTGGTCCTGGCTGTTCACCCTCCGGATAAAGGACACAGCTTCCCGCTCAACATCCAACTGTCTGTCCTCTATCCGGGAGGTCCTTCCAGTCTGCTCGTGGTTGGAAGGTGTGCAGCGTTGAGGGGCACGACGTCCATGCCTCCTCCTCTGGGTGAGTGACACCGGCTCCTGGGCTGACTCTTCTTCCGTGAGAAGTTGGCCAGCCGGAGAAGAAGCAGGTGACATTGGCTCGGAACCCACTCGGAAGGAGGTGTCGTCATCACTGGTTTCTTGTCGTCCCCTCACCGATTCATACGAGCAATCGGCAGGCGGGCTTTGTGGGTGGCTGGCCTCTATAGTCTGCAGTTCCTTTGGTGGTGCAGGGGAGTCTGACAGTGTCTGTGTGACATTGCCTGAAGATCTGGATGGTGAACAAAAAAAAAAGAAAAAAACATTACTTAAAAGGCCGTCGATTTTAACCATTAAACACAAAAAGAGATTATTAAAAAAAACACTTATGACTTTTCTCCCATGCCGCTGAGCAGGAACTGCAGATCCTCATAGAAGGTAATTTTCTGCCGCTTGGCAGGAGAGGCCCCACTCCGCTCCGCCTTCCAGATCTCCCGTATGAAGCGGTCCCGCACACTCTTCCACCGTGTGCGAACATCGTTTTCTGTGAAAAAAATATAGAAAAAAAACAGCCAAAATAAAAAATGCTTTTTCACATAAGCCAGTGTTAAACATACACAATTGCAACAAAACAAAAAAAGCTGAATGCAAAAATATATTCATCAATTCGTATTTTATCACTGCGCCCAAAGCTGGACCACTGTGGCTCAAATAACTCCTCGCAGATGCTGATCCATGTGGCCTCTCGAGCATGGCGATCAGCATACAACGGATCGGCTTTAGCCCAAAGATTGGGTTTCAAATGAACCTGCATAGTTGGGAAGGGAAACATAACAGAGAAATTAATATACCAAAACGACACACCAGAAGGAGGCGCTACTATATCTATATGTTTGCATTTTTAACACATTTTCCTAAGAAACAGTGGCGTTGAAGTCCCAAACTCAACACATGAGTGTTTTTTTGTTGGGGTGTAAATGTTTGCCCTCCCTGTGAAAAGGCTAGTCCAGCTTTCTAAAACACATATGGCCCACATGTCAGAAGACTGGATATAAAACAACAACAACTGTATGGTGGGCCATAATTTGGCTACACTTTGGACATGACATACTAAAGTGCATATTTTCATGCTATTTATTTCCAGCAACATAATATGGTTCCTGCCATCTGGACCAGACACTTACTAATTCGATGAGGCGTGTCACGTTAATGTCCATTCGATGATAAGTGGACTTTTTGGGGGTTGTAGCTTTGGCCCCACGTGCAGACATGCTGTTTCTAAAGATTGAAAAAATAAAAACATGTTTTCACACAAAAACATAGTAATGTCATTGCCCACAAATTGTGTGAAAATCACCCCAAAAAAAAAAAAAAACATAGACAAAGAGTGAGAACATCACCAAACACATTATTGTGTGTGTTGTGATGCAAAACCCATACAGTATTAAAGGGGCTCTATCACTAGGAAAAGTCATTTTTAACTAATCACACCTTTGCATAGCCTTTAGAAAGTCTATTTCACACCTACCTATAGTATGTAGATTGCCTCACTGGTTTCTGAATAAGTCCGTTTATATTCATATGCTAATTAGACTAGTGCACGATAGATGGTGCACTCCTCTCTCTGCTGTTTTCTATGGAAGACTGCTGCTGATGACGATGATGACTCGGCTTCCTGTTTGCTTCACACACATAGAAGATAATGGGAGAGATGAGGCTGCTGGGAACTTCCTGATCTGGCTGGAGGCTCATTAGCATATGAATAAAAACGGACTTATTCAGAGACCACTGAGGCAATCTACATACTAAAGGTAGGTGTGGAATAGACTTTCTAAAGCCTATGCAAGCATGTGTTTAGATAAAAATGACTTTTCCCAGTGATAGAGCCCCTTTAAGGCCAATACAGGCTGCTCCCTTAACACAGCCATAATACACACTTTTCAGTCAAAAGGCCAGTGTTAACTGTGCAAAAAGTTCACTTTACAAAAAAGTGCACCCGTCAAACAAATAGTACGTAAACACAACTTACATTTATGATGTTTTGAATGTGTTTAGAAATTTTCGGATAGTTTGCAGCTTGAATGGCCGTCCGTGTGTCTTTGGAGACCAAAATTGTGAGCTATGTATTCTGCTGTATTTAAAAACAAATGGAAAAAAAAACGTTAACGCGACCGTATACGCGCTGTCAAAACGGTCCGTTTCACCATAGATCTACGTCGTATTTGTTTAACGCGCGTAGAATAAACACGCGCGTTCCAAAACACACGCGAAAAAAAGACACGTGTAGAAATGACGTGCGTAAACAACGCGCGTCATTCCACACAGACGTAAAACACCATTGAAGTCAATGGCAGCCACAAAAAAACGCACGTAAAATGACGCGCCAAATTACACGCCAAAAAACTCTGTGTGAATTCTCCCTTAGTCATCTTCTATTATCATCTATTGTAGGACAGAATGGTCTTGTGATCCTCATATTTGATTTTCCTTCCATTGTTTGCTAATGTCTTTATAGAATGTAATAGAAATGGAATAGGATGGCACCGACACGAATCATAAGGTCCACATGGGCTGTCACACTTGAATGTCCCTATGATCACAAACTCACCTAATGTTCTCTCTCCACTTGTATCCACCTCTCGTGCCATCTCAAGGGCTTCACTTGTGGCAAATCCTGTACCTAATTGGTCTCAGCGATCACAGGACTCCCAGCAAGGAGGCGCCAGCACAAGACTGGCACGGACACTGGCGGTGGACAACAGAGACAGGTGAGTATGCTTTTTTCTTTGTTTTTTATTTTACACCTCCCCCCTGGCACATGAGTTGCTCCAATTCCTGGACAACCACGTTAAAGGATTTATCCATGTTTCGAATATTGATGGTCTGTCCTTAGGATAGGCCATCAATATTACATCTGTGATGATACAACAGCCAGGACCTCTGCAGATCAGCTCTTCCAGGACAGCGTGGCTACAGGTAATGGTAACATTTCTAGGAGCCGCACTCTTCACTTGCCATACAAGGTGTAGCAGCAGGTTTAGGTAGTGCACATGGTATAGTGGGTGAGCAGAATGTCTCCGGACATGTTATTACATTTAGCCGTTGTGTCTCAGTACCGCTGATCTGCAGGGTCCTGGCGGTGGGCCCCTAGAAACAATTCCACTGGTGGGCCCTAGACACCCCAGTCCAACCCTGGGTGATTCCAAATCCAGGCCTCCATTGGTTAATAAATTTGATTTCCATTGATGATTTTTGTGTGATTTTGTTGTCATCGCAGTTAACTTTGTACAGAACAAAGTCTTCAATGAGAATATTTCATTCATTCAGATCTAGGATGTGTTATTTGAGGGTTCCCTTTATTTTTTTGAGCAGTGTATGTTACATCATATAATGCAGCCGCTTCCATTACTATGGTATATACTATGTGATGGGATATTTCTCAGTGGGGTCCTATATATAACAGTATAATAGTGTACCCACTGACAGCTGCAGAGTCTTTCCTTATTACCTACATGGCTCTGGATTATTCTGGAGCTGGTATAGTTTAATATTATTGCTTATACAGTATTTAGGGTGAGACATTTACGTTATTTTTGTTTTAGAGAACCTTTAATTCCATGGTACTATATATTGGCCAGTCAGATAATAGAGGGGGTGTACATCTCGCCCAGACTACTCAGGTGGGCGAGATGAGAAAAGTCCAGGAATGATTTTTGGATTTTTGTTCTCAGCACACAACTTTTGTCTGCTGAGCATTTTGTTAAAGGGGCTCTATCAGCAAAATTATCTTGTATGAGCCCCACATATGTGTGAATATCCTTTAAAAAGGCTATTCAGGCACCATAAATCTTATTTTACCCCCCCCCCCCCCCCCCCGTTTTAAAATAAAACTTTAAAAACATATATGCAAATCATGCCTTAGCGGCGTGCACACTGGGCAGTGATCCACGGTCCGACGTCATCTTCTGGCACGCCTACCTCTTCTTTCTTCTTCTTTCGGCGACGCTCTCCGGTCCTGGCTCTTCCCCGGCTTCATCGTCCACTTCTTCCGGTGGTTCAAATCCGATTGGATCAAATTTGGTGCATGTGCACTGCCATTGAGAAAAATGGTGCCAGAGCGTGCGCAATAGCTCCGGAGGGAGCGCTCTGCGCATGCGCCGGATTTGAACCAATCAGATTTGAACCGCAGGAAGAAGAAAACAATGAAGCCGAGGAAGAGCCAGGACTGGAGGGCGTCGCTGAAAGAAGAAGAAAGAAGATGTAGGCGTGCCAGAAGATGATGTGGGACCATGGAGGACCGCCCAGCGTGCACAATAGGTATGATTTACATATATGTTTTCATAGTTTTACTTTAAAACGGGGGGTTAAAATAAGATTAGCAGTGCCTGAATAGTCTTTTTAGAGGCTATTCACGGATATGTAGGGCTCATACAGCAAAATTTTGCTGTTAGAGCCCCTTTAAATGCTCAGTATCTGGCTGGAGTTTTAGGAATGGCAGGTAGGTTGTCAGTGGGACCTGTCATTCCACCCCCCTCTAGTCCACACATTGTGGAGGTTTCTGCAGTGTGTCAGCTGCTTTGAGTTCTCCTCATCAGGGAGGCTTAAAATGTTTCTCCAGCAGCAGTTCTTGGTCAGAGCTTGGCTGGAGAGCCAGCAGGAAGGTCACACCATTGGAGCTTTGCTGTATCATTCAAATTGTTATTGATTCTGTTATTCTAGGTGAGGTAACCTATTATATGTTCAGTCAGAGCCCAGCCGGGCAGGGATTTATTTTTGTATTGGTTTCTTTTGTTGCTGCACTGTTTTGGAGTGAAAGTAAAACTCTACCATTATTTTGGACTAATAATCTGGATTTGTGTGTCTATGCCACCCCACCTAGCAACCACAGACCCTGACATATATTATATATATATATATATATATATATATATATATATATATATATATATATACTATATATATATACAGTCCTATGAAAAAGTTTGGGCACCCCTATTAATCTTAATCATTTTTTGTTCTAAATATTTTGGTGTTTGCAGCAGCCATTTCAGTTTGATATATCTAATAACTGATGGACACAGTAATATTTCAGGATTGAAATGAGGTTTATTGTACTAACAGAAAATGTGCAATATGCATTAAACCAAAATTTGACCGGTGCAAAAGTATGGGCACCCTTATCATTTTATTGATTTGAATTCCCCTAACTACTTTTTACTGACTTACTGAAGCACAAAATTGGTTTTGTAACCTCAGTGAGCTTTGAACTTCATAGCCAGATGTATCCAATCATAAGAAAAGGTATTTAAGGTGGCCAATTGCAAGTTGATCTCCTATTTGAATCTCCTCTGAAGAGTGGCATCATGGGCTACTCAAAACAACTCTCAAATGATCTGAAAACAAAGATTGTTCAACATAGTTGTTCAGCGGAAGGATACAAAAAGTTGTCTCAGAGATTTAACCTGTCAGTTTCCACTGTGAGGAACATAGTAAGGAAATGGAAGACCACAGGGACAGTTCTTGTTAAGCCCAGAAGTGGCAGGCCAAGAAAAATATCAGAACGGCAGAGAAGAAGAATGGTGAGAACAGTGAAGGACAATCCACAGACCACCTCCAAAGAGCTGCAGCATCATCTTGCTGCAGATGGTGTCACTGTGCATCGGTCAACTATACAGCGCACTTTACACAAATAGAAGCTGTCAGGGAGAGTGATGAGAAAGAAGCCGTTTCTGCACGTACGCCACAAATAGAGTTGCCTGAGGTATGAAAAAGCACATTTGGACAAGGCAGCTTCATTTTGGAAACAAAAATTGAGTTGTTTGGTTATAAAAAAAAAGGCGTTATGCATGGCGTCCAAAAAGAAACAGCATTCCAAGAAAAACACTTGCTACCCACTGTAAAATTTAGTGGAGGTTCCATCATGCTTTGGGGCTGTGTGGCCAATGCCGGCATCGGGAATCTTGTTAAAGTTGAGAGTCGCATGGATTCCACTCAGTATCAGCAGATTCTTGAGAATAATGTTCAAGAATCAGTGACGAAGTTGAAGTTACGCCGGGGATGGATATTTCAGCAAGACAATGATCCAAAACACCGCTCCATATCGACTCAGGCATTCATGCAGAGGAACAATTACAATGTTCTGGAATGGCCATCCCAGTCCCCAGACCTGAATATCATTGAACATCTGTGGGATGATTTGAAGCGGGCTGTCCATGCTCGGCGACCATCTAACTTAACTGAACTTGAATTGTTTGTCCAAAATACCTTTATCCAGGATCCAGGAACTGATTAAAAGCTACAGGAAGCGACTAGAGGCTGTTATCTTTGCAAAAGGAGGATCTACTAAATATTAATGTCACTTTTCTGTTGAGGTGCCCATACTTTTGCACCGGTCAAATTTTGGTTTAATGCATATTGCACATTTTCTGTTAGTACAATAAACCTCATTTCAATCCTGAAATATTACTGTGTCCATCAGTTATTAGATATATCAAACTGAAATGGCTGTTATAAACACCAAAATATTTAGAACTAAAAATGATTAAGATTAATAGGGGTGCCCAAACTTTTTCATAGGACTGTATATATATATATATATATATATATATATATATATATATATATAATAATATAATATAATATAATATAATATATGTCAGGGTCTGTGGTTGCTAGGTATTAGCTGAGTGATCTAGTGCAAGTGGAAGAGACGACCCTGCCCGCCTGGGCCTCCAATCTTTAGGCCAGTGATTTACTGTGTTACTGTCAGAGTCTGTACCTTATTATGTACCCCTAAAGGGTATGGTTGTTTGGGATTGGGAAGTGTACAAGTGCTTCCAAGCCATTATGTAACTGCAGGGGATTTCGGATACATTAACAAGCTGTTTTTGCCATTTCTTGACCGAACAGTGTTCTCCTGGCTTGTAAGTATATAGTACAGTATATACAGTACAGGAAACTTTGTGCTTTACCATTCTCTGACTTGTAGTCCGCAAGCCACCTTAGGCCTGTGGACTGTAGAGCAACGTCTACACTTTCCAAAGATGCCTTTCTTAATCTGCATTGCAGCTTTGTTTTCATGAAAATCAATATTTTATTCTTATGTCATTATCTAGAGCAGAGAGTGAAGCCCTGGCAAGAGAGGACACACCCATAAAGCGCTTCACAGCTAATTTGCATAAGAATGAAATACTAATTTGCATGAAAATGGAGCTGCAATGCATAAAAAGAAAGGCATTTGTGGAAAGTGTAGAATTTGCCCTACAAGGTGCTGTCATTAGTTTGATACCCATCTCCCTGCTGACTCCCTTTCACATAATGGGGGGCTTCAGTGTCTTAAGGGTAAAATTAACACAAAGGGTCAATTAATATGTGGAATAGGGGAACATTCTAGGGGAAAAGGAGGCACTGGGGGGGGGGGGAGGTTGCCTTTCCTTGTGTCACCAAAAAGGGAAGGGGTCTGTTTTAAAGTGGGTCTGGTCATCCTGAAAAATGTCGCAGCACCCACAATAGCCCCTGGCCCTATCTGGAACCCCCGGCCCTGGCAAGCTGTGATATTCTGCAATTCCTATACAAGTGAATTGGATTTATTGATACAGCGATCCGCAGCAAGTTATGTTGTTTTTGTAGCTCACATTCATTTCTGATGGACGGTACAACATGACGCCATGACCAACTGAGGTCGAAATAAATACCCCATTAGAGGATGGAATTGCCCCTTCACATATTGTTATCATAATAGTAATAAATCAGAGTGACAGGTATAATACATCAGCCATTGTGTTAAATATATAAACATTTTATTAAAGGGAATGTATCACCAAAAAAATAACATTCTAAATGTATTAATATATATAATATTATATGTGGCCATTCTGAATTATTGCGGTTTTCACACCAAGACTATTTTAAAGTGAATCTGTCACCAGGAAAGAGATTACAGAAATCACAATGTATTGTAGGGGACATTATACTGATCATCACCATTGTACCATTAGATGTGCAATAGATGCTCCATTTCCTTCAGCCTCATTTGCACTCTTTGGAAATAGGAAAATGAGGCTTAAGTGCAATGGGGGTGTGCCACATCCTCCAAAGGCTCCAGGTGGGGGGGGGGACACAGGTACTAAAGATAGGCAAACCAGGAGGCTAAAGTAGGATGGAAGACACAAGGGAGCCCAGGAGAGGTGAGTATCTCCTCCATCACCGCTTATCATACCCTGGGTTAGGAAGAAACCCCATAGTATAATAATGATTTTCACATGGTGAACCCCCAAAAATGAATGCTTTGGACAAATCTAAAATTTTTGGAAAATCTGTAACAAATCCTGCTAGTTACGATCCAGTTTGTTCACGTGTACCAGGAACATGTATAAGAATTCATCAAGAATCGTCTTAGCTTAGGACAGAAAGAGGATGTCAGTCTAGGACTGGGACAACAGTTTATACCTGGAGACGGAGCCCTTGGAGGCACTGACAGACTCCAGTGCACTTGAGCCTCATTTGCATATTCATAATATGATTTTTCAAGGTAACGGTGCATTTATAGGGACATAATGTCCCCTGCAATGGACTGTAACTGACACTTTGATATTGAGTTTCCTGCTGATAGATTCCATTCAAACTTTACTGTGTAGACTATGACACAGTCCACAGAGCCATTATTATTATTATTATTATTATTATTATTGTTTATTTATATAGCACCATTAATTCCATGGTGCTTTACATTTGGGGCCATCTCCTGATCACTGGAGGGTGCAGCAAAGAAAAACAGGTCTGCTCGACTGCTGGAGGTCCAGATAAGACATGGAAATAACACAATATACTTCATAAATAGGTCTCTGTTTGTGTCAGACTGTGGGTCCTTGAGCCCATTAATAAAATAATTCTGAAGGCTGAATTTCCAGCAACCCCCTAAGGAAATACATCAGCGTACCCTTCACATTTTGGTGTCTTCTGCTGGACCATAATTGTATCAAAGCCATGGCCCAACGGAGCATCCTCTGACTCACTAGGCTGACCTGGTCTGTGTATGCGGCCCTGAGGAAGGGGTTTGTACCCCATCATTTTTTTGTGACTGTATTAGTCTATAGACAAGTTTATAACCATTATCTCCCATTCATTGCAGCTGCCATAAGTCATACACACCCTGCCACCAGGTTTGTGCGGACAAGGATGTGTCTATCTCCAATAAGGGAAGTTTTGAAAACCAAAAAGGAACAAAATAATAAAAAAAATTATATTAAACACGAGTTCTCTTCTACAGATCTACAGATAATTTATAAAACTATTGAGGGTATTTGTAACCCCAATATATTCTTTGAATTCCCAGTCAGAAACTGGCACTATATGGCAGTAGCAAGAAATGAGGGTATTTGTAAACCCAATATATTATTGGAATTCCCAGTCACACAATGGCACTATATAGCAGTAGCAAGAAATGAGGGTATTTGTAACCCCAATATATTCTTTGAATTCCCAGTCAGACAATGGCACTATATGGCAGTAGCAAGAAATGAGGGTATTTGTAAACCCAATATATTCTTGGAATTCCCAGTCAGACAATGGCACTATATAGCAGTAGCAAGAAATGAGGGTATTTGTAACCCCAATATATTCTTGGAATTCCCAGTCAGACAATGGCACTATATGGCAGTAGCAAGAAATGAGTGTATTTGTAAACCCAATATATTCCTGGAATTCCCTTTCAGACAATGGCACTATATGGCAGTAGCAAGAAATGAGGGTATTTGTAAACCCAATATATTCTTTGAATTCCCAGTCAGACAATGGCACTATATGGCAGTAGCAAGAAATGAGGGTATTTGTAAACCCAATATATTCTTGGAATTCCCAGTCAGACAATGGCACTATATGGCAGTAGCAAGAAATGAGGGTATTTGTAACCCCAATATACAGTGGGGCAAAAAAGTATTTAGTCAGTCACCAATATTGCAAGTTCCACCACTTAAAAAGATGAGAGGCGTCTGTAATTTACATCATAGGTGACCTCAACTATGAGAGACAAAATGAGAAAAAAAAATCCAGAAAATCACATTGTCTGATTTGTAAGAATTTATTTTCAAATTATGGTGGAAAATAAGTATTTGGTCAGTAACAAAATTTCATCTCAATACTTTGTAATATATCCTTTGTTGGCAATGACAGAGGTCAAACGTTTTCTGTAAGTCTTCACAAGGTTGGCACACACTGTTGTTGGTATGTTGGCCCATTCCTCCATGTAGATCTCCTCTAGAGCAGTGATGTTTTGGGGCTGTCACTTGGCAACACGGACTTTCAACTCCCTCCAAAGGTTTTCTATAGGGTTGAGATCTGGAGACTGGCTAGGCCACTCCAGGACCTTGAAATGCTTCTTACAAAGCCAACCCTTAGTTGCCCTGGCGGTGTGCTTTGGATCATTGTCATGTTGAAAGACCCAGCCAGGTTTCATCTTCAATGCCCTTGCTGATGGAAGGAGGTTTGCACTCAAAATCTCACGATACATGGCCCCATTCATTCTTTCATGTACCCGGATCAGTCGTCCTGGCCCCTTTGCAGAGAAACAGCCCCAAAGCATGATGTTTCCACCCCCATGCTTTACAGAAGGTATGGTGTTTGATGGATGCAACTCAATATTCTTTTTCCTCCAAACACGAAAAGTTGTGTTTCTACCAAACAGTTCCAGTTTGGTTTCATCAGACCATAGGACATTCTCCCAATACTCTTCTGGATCATCCAAATGCTCTCTAGCAAACTTCAGTTGGGCCCGGACATGTACTGGCTTAAGCAGTGGGACACGTCTGGCATTGCAGGATCTGAGTCCCTGGCGGCGTAGTGTGTTACTGATGGTAGGCTTTGTGACATTGGTCCCAGCTCTCTGCAGTTCATTCACTAGGTCCCCCCGCGTGGTTCTGGGATTTTTGCTCACCGTTCTTGTGATCATTTTGACCCCACGGGGTGAGATTTTGCATGGAGCCCCAGATCGAGGGAGATTATCAGTGGTCTTGTATGTCTTCCATTTTCTAATTATTGCTCCCACAGTTAATTTCTTCAATCCAAGCTGGTTGCCTATTGCAGATTCAGTCTTCCCAGCCTGGTGCAGGGCTACAATTTTGTTTCTGGTGTCCTTTGACAGCTCTTTGGTCTTCACCATAGTGGAGTTTGGAGTCTGACTGTTTGAGGGTGTGCACAGGTGTCTTTTTATACTGATAACAAGTTTAAACAGGTGCCATTACTACAGGTAATGAGTGGAGGAAAGAGGAGACTCTTAAAGAAGAAGTTACAGGTCTGTGAGAGCCAGAAATCTTGATTGTTTGTAGGTAACCAAATACTTATTTTCCACCATAATTTGCAAATAAATTCTTACAAAATCAGACAATGTGATTTTCTGGATTTGTTTTCTCATTTTGTCTCTCATAGTTGAAGTCTACCTATGATGTAAATTACAGACGCCTCTCATCTTTTTAAGTGGTGGAACTTGCACTATTGGTGACTGACTAAATACTTTTTTGTCCCACTGTATTCTTTGAATTCCCAGTCAGACAATAGCACTATATGGCAGTAGCAAGAAATGAGGGTATTTGTAAACCCAATATATTCTTGGAATTCCCAGTCAGACAATGGCACTATATAGCAGTAGCAAGAAATGAGGGTATTTGTAACCCCAATATATTCTTTGAATTCCCAGTCAGACAATGGCACTATATGGCAGTAGCAAGAAATGAGGGTATTTGTAAACCCAATATATTCTTTGAATTCCCAGTCAGACAATGGCACTATATGGCAGTAGCAAGAAATGAGGGTCTTTGTAAACCCAATATATTCTTGGAATTCCCAGTCAGACAATGGCACTATATGGCAGTAGCAAGAAATGAGGGTATTTGTAACCCCAATATATTCTTTGAATTCCCAGTCAGAAACTGGCACTATATGGCAGTAGCAAGAAATGAGGGTATTTGTAACCCCAATATATTCTTGGAATTCCCAGTCAGACAATGGCACTATATAGCAGTAGCAAGAAATGAGGGTATTTGTAAACCCAATATATTCCTGGAATTCCCAGTCAGACAATGGCACTATATGGCAGTAGCAAGAAATGAGGGTATTTGTAAACCCAATATATTATTGGAATTCCCAGTCAGACAATGGCACTATATAGCAGTAGCAAGAAATGAGGGTATTTGTAAACCCAATATATTATTGGAATTCCCAGTCAGACAATGGCACTATATGGCAGTAGCAAGAAATGAGTGTATTTGTAAACCCAATATATTCCTGGAATTCCCAGTCAGACAATGGCACTATATGGCAGTAGCAAGAAATGAGGGTATTTGTAAACCCAATATATTCTTTGAATTCCCAGTCAGACAATGGCACTATATGGCAGTAGCAAGAAATGAGGGTATTTGTAACCCCAACATATTCTTTGAATTCCCAGTCAGACAATGGCACTATATGGCAGTAGCAAGAAATGAGGGTATTTGTAAACCCAATATATTCTTTGAATTCCCAGTCAGACAATGGCACTATATGGCAGTAGCAAGAAATGAGGGTATTTGTAAACCCAATATATTCTTTGAATTCCCAGTCAGACAATGGCACTATATGGCAGTAGCAAGAAATGAGGGTATTTGTAAACCCAATATATTCCTGGAATTCCCAGTCAGACAATGGCACTATATGGCAGTAGCAAGAAATGAGGGTATTTGTAAACCCAATATATTCCTGAAATTCCCAGTCAGACAATGGCACTATATGGCAGTAGCAAGAAATGAGGGTATTTGTAACCCCAATATATTCTTTGAATTCTCAGTCAGAAACTGGCACTATATGGCAGTAGCAAGAAATGAGGGTATTTGTAAACCCAATATATTAATGGAATTCCCAGTCAGACAATGGCAGTATATGGCAGTAGCAAGAAATGAGGGTATTTGTAAACCCAATATATTCCTGGAATTCCCAGTCAGACAATGGCACTATATGGCAGTAGCAAGAAATGAGGGTATTTGTAACCCCAATATATTCTTTGAATTCCCAGTCAGACAATGGCACTATATAGCAGTAGCAAGAAATGAGGGTATTTGTAAACCCAATATATTCTTGGAATTCCCAGTCAGACAATGGCACTATATGGCAGTAGCAAGAAATGAGGGTATTTGTAAACCCAATATATTCCTGGAATTCCCAGTCAGACAATGGCACTATATGGCAGTAGCAAGAAATGAGGGTATTTGTAACCCCAATATATTCTTTGAATTCCCAGTCAGACAATGGCACTATATAACAGTAGCAAGAATTGAGGGTATTTGTAAACCCAATATATTCTTTGAATTCCCAGTCAGACAATGGCACTATATGGCAGTAGCAAGAAATGAGGGTCTTTGTAAACCCAATATATTCTTGGAATTCCCAGTCAGACAATGGCACTATATAGCAGTAGCAAGAAATGAGGGTATTTGTAACCCCAATATATTCTTGGAATTCCAAGTCAGACAATGGCACTATATGGCAGTAGCAAGAAATGAGGGTATTTGTAACCCCAATATATTCTTTGAATTCCCAGTCAGAAACTGGCACTATATGGCAGTAGCAAGAAATGAGGGTATTTGTAACCCCAATATATTCTTGGAATTCCCAGTCAGACAATGGCACTATATAGCAGTAGCAAGAAATGAGGGTATTTGTAACCCCAATATATTCTTTGAATTCCCAGTCAGAAACTGGCACTATATGGCAGTAGCAAGAAATGAGGGTATTTGTAAACCCAATATATTCTTGGAATTCCCAGTCAGACAATGGCACTATATAGCAGTAGCAAGAAATGAGGGTATCTGTAACCCCAATATATTCTTTGAATTCCCAGTCAGAATCTGGCACTATATGGCAGTAGCAAGAAATGAGGGTATTTGTAAACCCAATATATTCTTTGAATTCCCAGTCAGACAATGGCACTATATGGCAGTAGCAAGAAATGAGGGTCTTTGTAAACCCAATATATTCTTGGAATTCCCAGTCAGACAATGGCACTATATAGCAGTAGCAAGAAATGAGGGTATTTGTAACCCCAATATATTCTTGGAATTCCAAGTCAGACAATGGCACTATATGGCAGTAGCAAGAAATGAGGGTATTTGTAAACCCAATATATTCTTTGAATTCCCAGTCAGAAACTGGCACTATATGGCAGTAGCAAGAAATGAGGGTATTTGTAACCCCAATATATTCTTGGAATTCCCAGTCAGACAATGGCACTATATAGCAGTAGCAAGAAATGAGGGTATTTGTAACCCCAATATATTCTTTGAATTCCCAGTCAGAAACTGGCACTATATGGCAGTAGCATGAAATGAGGGTATTTGTAAACCCAATATATTCTTGGAATTCCCAGTCAGACAATGGCACTATATAGCAGTAGCAAGAAATGAGGGTATCTGTAACCCCAATATATTCTTTGAATTCCCAGTCAGAATCTGGCACTATATGGCAGTAGCAAGAAATGAGGGTATTTGTAAACCCAATATATTCTTGGAATTCCCAGTCAGACAATGGCACTATATGGCAGTATCAAGAAATGAGGGTATTTGTAAACCCAATATATTCCTGGAATTCCCAGTCAGACAATGGCACTATATGGCAGTAGCAAGAAATGAGGGTATTTGTAACCCCAATATATTCTTTGAATTCCCAGTCAGACAATGGCACTATATGGCAGTAGCAAGAAATGAGGGTATTTGTAAACCCAATATATTCTTTGAATTCCCAGTCAGACAATGGCACTATATGGCAGTAGCAAGAAATGAGGGTATTTGTAAACCATATATTTTCTTTGAATTCCCAGTCAGACAATGGCACTATATGGCAGTAGCACGAAATGAGGGTATTTGTAAACCCAATATATTCCTGGAATTCCCAGTCAGACAATGGCACTATATGGCAGTAGCAAGAAATGAGGGTATTTGTAAACCCAATATATTCCTGGAATTCCCAGTCAGACAATGGCACTATATGGCAGTAGCAAGAAATGAGGGTATTTGTAACCCCAATATATTCTTTGAATTCCCAGTCAGACAATGGCACTATATAGCAGTAGCAAGAAATGAGGGTATTTGTAAACCCAATATATTCTTTGAATTCCCAGTCAGACAATGGCACTATATGGCAGTAGCAAGAAATGAGGGTATTTGTAAACCCAATATATTCCTGGAATTCCCAGTCAGACAATGGCACTATATGGCAGTAGCAAGAAATGAGGGTATTTGTAAACCCAATATAGTCCTGGAATTCCCAGTCAGACAATGGCACTATATGGCAGTAGCAAGAAATGAGGGTATTTGTAACCCCAATATATTCTTTGAATTCCCAGTCAGAAACTGGCACTATATGGCAGTAGCAAGAAATGAGGGTATTTGTAACCCCAATATATTCTTTGAATTCCCAGTCAGACAATGGCACTATATGGCAGTAGCAAGAAATGAGGGTATTTGTAAACCCAATATATTCTTTGAATTCCCAGTCAGACAATGGCACTATATGGCAGTAGCAAAAATAGTGGGTGTATATAGCCCCAATTCTATTGCTAGGGGACTTGCAGGGTATTTCTGGGGTGAAGGTGGGGGGGCACACCGTTGGAACGGGGATTTGGGGTGTATATATAGGGTATACGGGAATACACTGTCAGTGTATTCCATTCAGGATCCTGGGAAAGCTGGGTTGCGGCGATTGAACCCGTCAGTGCCACGTTACACTGACAAGCTTCTCCCTGGAATTTAGCTCTTATAAGAGCTGTTGGTTGTCTTCTCCTTCCTATCCTAGCCTGTCCCTGCCTACCCAGAATCTAAGCCCTAGCTAACTGGACGGAAACCTCCGTCCCCGGTGAATTGCAAGCTCAGAATGACGCAAACCTGGGCGGCGCTGTTCTTTTAAATCAGAGGTCACATGTTTTCGGCAGCCAATGGGTTTTTCCTACTTTTTTCAACGTCACCGGTGTCGTAGTTCCTGTCCCACCTACCCTGCGCTGTTATTGGAGCAAAAAAGGCGCCAGGGAAGGTGGGAGGGGAATCGAGTAATGGCGCACTTTACCACCCGGTATTCGATTCGAACATGCCGAACAGTCTAATATCCGATCGAACTTGAGTTCGATAGAACACTGTTCGCTCATCTCTAATCATGTGTTGAGCAGAGTGTGTGAGCAGCACAGACCTTTGATGTAGTTCCAACTCCAAAACCCTCGGTTTCGTCAAAGTCAACTCCCTCAGTTGCTCAACCATGAGTGGCCATGGGTGGCAGACTTATGTGAAATCCCATCCATTGCACTGGACACGAAACATTAGCATGCGCTCATCACAACTCCGGATATGGCAGCTGCGTTAAGCAGGGTGCAGGGTACACAGACCAGGCCCGAGCACCAGGAACAGGTGTTAGAAATACTGCAGCATCCGCCATTTCCTTCCAATTTTGGGGTTTTGGACCCGCCACCAACTTGTCTGGACCTCAGCGGGGATCATGAGACACAGTTGCCATCAGGGCAAGCTGTGGTCATGTGCGGTTTGCAGTAAGGGGGCAGTGCGCAATTGGAAGAGGAGTTGGTGGATGACGAGGCCACCGACCCCACATGGACAGGGGTGATGTCTAGGGGCTAAAGCAGTGATGTAGAGGGAAGCTAAATCAACAAAAACCTGGGTAGAAGCAAAGGCATAAACTGGGGTGATGTTTAGGGGCGAAAGCAGTGTAGATGTGGAGGGAAGCTAATTCAACAAAAAAACAGGGTAGAAGCAGATGCATAAAGTGGGGTGATGTTTAGGGGCGAAAGCAGTGTAGATGTGGAGGGAAACTAAGCAGCAAAAACAGTGAGTAGAAGCAAAGGCATGCAAAACTCTACCCTGTTGGAAGACTTATTCCTAGGTCTGGAACACGTTAATGGCCCCCCCTGGACAAATTACTGCCACTCAGGGGCCTAGTGTCACCAGGAGGGACAAGTATAGGCGCATGTTGTGGGAATACCTGGCCGACACCAGCTCTGTCCTCTCCGATCCCTCTGTGCTCTACAGCCAACACTTATTTTCTCATCTTTTTTTCTGCACTGCACATCTGTTGCCTACTTCCTTTGGGATCTTAGAAGTGGTGGTCCACTTCCACAGATGGTAACTTCAGTGCTGGAGTTGTCAATGGACAGTGTAACGGGAGTAGCTGAGGGATCGCTGTCTTAACCACTTTTTGGCACAAAATTAACTTCCAAAGCCAAATATGGTGCAAGTATATGATGCAAGGACACCTACACACCTATCTCTGACACATTGGGGAGTTCACCCTCATGCGCCCTTTTGGCCTGCACCATCATGCGCCTCTTCCCAGCCACTCCACATCTCCCAAGCTTTTCATTGCAGGCAGAAGTACAACACAACCCACCCCCATGCCCAAGCCTTTAACAGCCTCATCGATAAACTGCTGGCCCTGGAGATGTTGGTGTTTGTTTATGCTTCTGGATACCCAGGCCTTCCGTCAGCAGATGGCAGCTGGGGCACCTCCCTATGCTGGGCCTAGCCGTTACTACTTCTCTTGGTGTGCTGTCCCTGCCTTGCGCCTGCATGTGTCCCATATCATCAGTCGGGCCCAGAGCTCTGCGCTTTGCTGCAAGGTCCACTTGACCACCGACACATGGACAAGCGCCTGTGGTCAGGGATGCTGCAGTGCTTATCTTTAATGACAGGCAGGGTGAATGTGGTGGAGTCAGGCCACCCCGGACCTATCTCCTCTCCCAGGCCAAAATTCATGGCAGGAGTAGACTGAAACCCTACGACGCTGCAACCTCCACCCCAGCTACTAGCGGCAAATGCGGTAACACTGGTGTGGGGAGATGTCAGCAGGCCGTGCTGAAGCTGATCAGCTTGGGGGACAGACAGCACAGTGCCTCCGAGGTCAGGGATGCCATCCTGGCTGAGATGGCTTTTTTTTTTCCCTGCTACACCTGGGGCCTGGCATTTTTGCGCCTGTGATAATGGCTGGAACCTGGTAGCAGATCTGGAGCTTGCCAGACTCAAACACGGTCCACGCATGGCCCACGTTTTCAACTTGTTGGTGCCATGTTTCTTTGAAACCTACACCATTGTGCCTGATATACAGGTCAAAGTGGGGCCATTTTCGTAAGTGAGAACTAGCCTCTGCTAGGCAGAAAACATTCAGAGCACACTCCTCTCATCTTCGCACCGTTGGCTGGCGGAGGAAGACGAGGGGGTTGGAGTGGCATCTGATGTCCCTGTCCCACACGAGGCTAGAGGGTGCACTTCAGTGCATCCCATTGCTTCACCACAAATGGTGTGAAGGGGAGTGGAAAATGGAGGAAATGGAGAGTGACCCTTATAGTTGGGGCCAGCAAAGGCATGCCAAGCAACACACTGGCACACATGGCTGACTTCATCTTGGGTTGCTTTTCAAGAGTCTAACACATATTTCACATCATGGAGAACAAATAATACTGGATTTTTACAAGCCTCGAACCCCGATCTAGGTCTAATGTCTGTTCCTTTCCTATATTAGGGGAGAGGGAAAAAAAATTACTTCAGTGATACGTTTAGCGTACATAGACTGACTATTAATGTGTATCCCACTTAGTGTTGTTAGGGTTACACACCGTCACAACCTGGCTAAAGCTTCTATAGCTGTTAATAAAGTCAACATAACTTTACGGTATCCAAAAAGACAGCTGGTACCGACAGAGAGCAAGACAAATGTCAACCAAAGCTGTGAGCTCTGAACACCCACAGTGACTTTGGCGTCATCATCATTATAAGGGAGCGGGTGGTAATAAATAACTTGGCAGTGCCTAAAACCCAAAAAGCTTATACAAGTATATTTACATTAAGATACACAAATGACACTTTTTAGTAGCATGTCATGAGACAAGCTGATAAGATCTTCCTTTGTGCAGTGCTATTTGAAAGTTAAACGCTGCCTTCATTTTAATTCTGGAGAAGGTGCAGACATTAGATTTACAACATGTTGTCTTCATTGTCCAAATCCTCTATATAGGTAATGTGTTTTTCGGGCCGAGCTGTCTGGGAACGAATTGGTGCAGCACTGACAACCTGGGTGAATATGGCAAGAGCCTGAGATGTAGGGTGAATGAATCCCCAAATTATTTGGGGAATTTCCACTCAGAAACTGGCACTATATACCAGTAGCAAAAATTGTGGGTGCACGTAACCCCAATATATTCTTTGAATTCCCAGTCAGACAATGGCACTATATGGCAGTGGCAGGACTTGAAGGTATTTGTAACCACAATATATTCTTGGAATTCCCAGTCAGACAATGGCACTATATGGCAGTGGCAGGACTTGAGTGTATTTGTAACCCCAATATATTCTTTGAATTCCCAGTCAGACAATGGCACTATATGGCAGTGGCAGTACTTGAGTGTATTTGTAACCCCAATATATTCTTTGAATTCCCAGTCAGAAACTGGCACTATATGGCAGTGGCAGGACTTGAAGGTATTTGTAACCCCAATATATTCTTTGCATTCCCAGTCAGAAACTGGCACTATATGGCAGTGGCAGGACTTGAAGGTATTTGTAACCCCAATATATTCTTTGAATTCCCAGTCAGACAATGGCACTATATGGCAGTAGCAAACATAGTGGGTGTATATAGCCCCAATTCTATTGCTAGGGGACTTGCAGGGTATTTCTGGGTTGAAGGTGGGGGGGCACACCATTGGAACGGGGATCGGGGGTGTATATATAGGGTATACGGGAATACACTGTCAGTGTATTCCATTCAGGATCCGGGGAAAGCTGGGTTGCGGCGATTGAGCCCGTCAGTGCCACGTTACACTGACAAGCTTCTCCCTGGAATTTAGCTCTTACAAGAGCTGTTGGTTGTCTTCTCCTTCCTATCCTAGCCTGTCCCTGCCTACCCAGAATCTAAGCCCTAGCTAACTGGACGGAAACCTCCGTCCCCGGTGAATTGCAAGCTCAGAATGACGCGAATCTGGGCGGCGCTGTTCTTTTAAATTAGAGGTCACATGTTTTCGGCAGCCAAAGGGTTTTTCCTACTTTTTTCAACGTCACCGGTGTCTTAGTTCCTGTCCCAGGGGAATCGAGTAATGGCGCACTTTACCACGCGGTGTTCGATTCGATTCGAACATGGCGAACAGCCTAATATCCGATCGAACATGAGTTCGATAGAACACTGTTCGCTCATCTCTAGTTATAAAGTGTAGTGGGTAATGTAGGAAATTTCTAGTCTCTTTCTGTGAAAGCATGGTGAGTACATATTGCTAGAGTAGCTGTAAGTTTTCACCCCTCTTTCCCAGAAAGATTGAAGATATTTATTCTATTTTTTTTTCTTTATAGTTTTCCATATCTTTGGGCTCTACAGCCATTTACACCATTACCACCACTTCGTTAATCAGACACAGTTCCACATCTTGAAAAGTAAGTGACCCCATGCACACCCCAGCAAGTGTGGCTGCTACCAAGCTGTTCCAGAAACAGATTATATATATGGACTAGAAGGAGGACCCGGCTTCGCACAGGTATATTACATGTTATGTTTGTGTAGTGGCCCCATAAGAATTGTCCAGTTTTGCACTGGTGTATTTTGTATGTGGTTTGTGTGTATGTCCATAAGCGTCATGTGATTATGTGTATCTCATTTTGGATATCAGTGAAAAACCTGACGCGCATATTCAGGGTAGGGCGCATATATATGTGCGCGCATAAATATGTGCGCGCATAAAAATGTGCGCATATATACAGAGTAGGGCGCATAAATATGTGCGTGCATAAATATGTGCGTGAATATACAGCGTAGTGCGCATAAATATGTGCGCGCATAAATATGCGCACGCATATACAGGGTAGGGCGCATGAATATGTGCGCGCATATACAGGGAGGGCGCATAAATATGTGCATGCATAAATATGTGCACGCAGAAATATATATGTGCGCGCATACAGGTTAGGGCGCATATATATGTGCGCGCATAAATATGTGCATGCATATACAGGGTAGTGCGCATAAATATGTGCGCGCATGAATACGCACGCGCATATACAGGGTAGGGCGCATAAATATGTGCACGGATAAATATGTGCGCGCATATACAGGGTAGGGCGCATAAATATGAGCGCATAAATATGTGCGCTCATATACAGGGTAGGGCACATAAATATGTGCGCGCATAAATATGTACACGCATGTACAGGGTAGGGCGCATATATATGTGCGCGCATAAATATAAATGTGCGCGCATACAGGGTAGGGCGCATATATATGTGCGCGCATAAATATGTGTGCGCGTATACAGGGTAGGGCGCATATTCAGGGTAGGGCGCATATATATGTGCACGCATAAATATGTGCGTCCATAAAAATGTGGGCACATATACAGGGTAGGGCGCATAAATATGCGCGCGCATATACAGGGTAGGGCGCATAAATATGTGCGCGCATATACAGGGTAGGGCGCATAAATATGTGCGCGCATAAATATGTGTACGCATAAATATGTGCGCGAATAAATATGTGCGTGCATAAAAATGTGCGCACATATACAGAGTAGTGCGCATAAATATGTGCGCGCATAAATATGTGCGCACATAAATATGTGCGCGCATAAATATGTGCGCGCATAAATATGTGCGAGCATAAATATGTGCGCGCATATACAGGGTAGGGCGCATAAATATGTGCATGCATAAATATGTGCACGCATAAATATATATGTGCGCGCATACAGGTTAGGGTGCATATATATGTGCGCGCATAAATATGTGTGCACGTATTCAGGGTAGGGCACATATTCAGGGTAGGGCGCATATATATGTGCGCACATAAATATGTGCGTGCATAAAAATGTGCGCACATATACAGAGTAGTGCGCATAAATATGTGCGCGCATAAATATGTGCGCGCATAAATATGTGCGCGCATAAATATGTGCGCGCATAAATATGCGCGCATATACAGGGTATGGCACATAAATATGCGCGTGCATATACAGGGTAGGGCGCATAAATATGTGCACGGATAAATATGTGCGCGCATATACAGGGTAGGGCGCATAAATATGAGTGCATAAATATGTGCGCTCATATACAGGGTAGGGCACATAAATATGTGCGTGCATAAATATGTACACGCATGTACAGGGTAGGGCGCATAAATATGTGCACGGATAAATATGTGCGCGCATATACAGGGTAGGGCGCATAAATATGAGCGCATAAATATGTGCGCTCATATACAGGGTAGGGCACATAAATATGTGCGCGCATAAATATGTACACGCATGTACAGGGTAGGGCGCATATATATGTGCGCGCATAAATATAAATGTGCGCGCATACAGGGTAGGGCGCATATATATGTGCGCGCATAAATATGTGTGCGCGTATACAGGGTAGGGCGCATATTCAGGGTAGGGCGCATATATATGTGCACGCATAAATATGTGCGTCCATAAAAATGTGGGCACATATACAGGGTAGGGCGCATAAATATGCGCGCGCATATACAGGGTAGGGCGCATAAATATGTGCGCGCATATACAGGGTAGGGCGCATAAATATGTGCGCGCATAAATATGTGTACGCATAAATATGTGCGCGAATAAATATGTGCGTGCATAAAAATGTGCGCACATATACAGAGTAGTGCGCATAAATATGTGCGCGCATAAATATGTGCGCACATAAATATGTGCGCGCATAAATATGTGCGCGCATAAATATGTGCGAGCATAAATATGTGCGCGCATATACAGGGTAGGGCGCATAAATATGTGCATGCATAAATATGTGCACGCATAAATATATATGTGCGCGCATACAGGTTAGGGTGCATATATATGTGCGCGCATAAATATGTGTGCACGTATTCAGGGTAGGGCACATATTCAGGGTAGGGCGCATATATATGTGCGCACATAAATATGTGCGTGCATAAAAATGTGCGCACATATACAGAGTAGTGCGCATAAATATGTGCGCGCATAAATATGTGCGCGCATAAATATGCGCGCATATACAGGGTATGGCGCATAAATATGCGCGTGCATATACAGGGTAGGGCGCATAAATATGTGCACGGATAAATATGTGCGCGCATATACAGGGTAGGGCGCATAAATATGAGCGCATAAATATGTGCGCTCATATACAGGGTAGGGCACATAAATATGTGCGTGCATAAATATGTACACGCATGTACAGGGTAGGGCGCATATATATGTGCGCGCATAAATATAAATGTGCGCGCATACAGGGTAGGGCGCATATATATGTGCGCGCATAAATATGTGTGCGCATATACAGGGTAGGGCGCATATTCAGGGTAGGGCGCATATATATGTGCACGCATAAATATGTGCGTCCATAAAAATGTGGGCACATATACAGGGTAGGGCGAATAACTATGCGCGCGCATATACAGGGCAGGGCGCATAAATATGTGCGCGCATATACAGGGTAGGGCGCATAAATATGTGCGCGCTTATACAGGGTAGGGCGCATAAATATGTGCATGCATAAATATGTGCACGCATAAATATAAATGTGCGCGCATACAGGTTAGGGTGCATATATATGTGCGCGCATAAATATGTGTGCACGTATTCAGGGTAGGGCACATATTCAGGGTAGGGCGCATATATATGTGCGTGCATAAATATGTGTACGCATAAATATGCGCGCATAAATATGTGCGTGTATAAAAATGTGCGCACATATACAGAGTAGTGCGCATAAATATGTGCGCGCATAAATATGTGCGCGCATAAATATGTGCACTTATAAATATGTGCGCGCATATACAGAGTAGGGCGCATAAATATGTGCATGCATAAATATGTGCACGCATAAATATATATGTGCGCGCATACAGGTTAGGGTGCATATATATGTGCGCGCATAAATATGTGTGCACGTATTCAGGGTAGGGCACATATTCAGTGTAGGGCGCATATATATGTGCGCGCATAAATATATGTACGCATAAATATGTGCGCGCATAAATATGTGCGTGCATAAAAATGTGCGCACATATACAGAGTAGTGCGCATAAATATGTGCGCGCATAAATATGCGCGCATATACAGGGTAGGTCGCATAAATATGCGCGCGCATATACAGGGTAGGGCGAATAAATATGTGCATGCAAAAATATATATGTGCGTGCATACAGGTTAGGGTGCATATATATGTGCGCGCATAAATATGTGTGCGCGTATTCAGGGTAGGGCACATATTCAGGGTAGGGCGCATATATATGTGCGCGCATAAATATGTGTACGCATAAATATGTGCGCGCATAAATATGTGCGTGCATAAAAATGTGCGCTCATATACAGAGTAGTGCGCATAAATATGTGCGCGCATAAATATGTGGACGCATAAATATGTGCGCGCATATACAGGGTAGGGCGCATTAATATGTGCATGCATAAATATGTGCACGCATAAATATATATGTGCGCGCATACAGGTTAGGGTGCATATATATGTGCGCGCATAAATATGTGTGCACGTATTCAGGGTAGGGCACATATTCAGTGTAGGGCGCATATATATGTGCGCGCATAAATATATGTACGCATAAATATGTGCGCGCATAAATATGTGCGTGCATAAAAATGTGCGCACATATACAGAGTAGTGCGCATAAATATGTGCGCGCATAAATATGCGCGCATATACAGGGTAGGTCGCATAAATATGCGCGCGCATATACAGGGTAGGGCGAATAAATATGTGCATGCAAAAATATATATGTGCGTGCATACAGGTTAGGGTGCATATATATGTGCGCGCATAAATATGTGTGCGCGTATTCAGGGTAGGGCACATATTCAGGGTAGGGCGCATATATATGTGCGCGCATAAATATGTGTACGCATAAATATGTGCGCGCATAAATATGTGCGTGCATAAAAATGTGCGCTCATATACAGAGTAGTGCGCATAAATATGTGCGCGCATAAATATGTGCGCGCATAAATATGTGCGCTTATAAATATGTGCGCGCATATACAGAGTAGGGCGCATAAATATGTGCATGCATAAATATGTGCACGCATAAATATATATGTGCGCGCATACAGGTTAGGGTGCATATATATGTGCGCGCATAAATATGTGTGCACGTATTCAGGGTAGGGCACATATTCAGTGTAGGGCGCATATATATGTGCGCGCATAAATATATGTACGCATAAATATGTGCGCGCATAAATATGTGCGTGCATAAAAATGTGCGCACATATACAGAGTAGTGCGCATAAATATGTGCGCGCATAAATATGCGCGCATATACAGGGTAGGTCGCATAAATATGCGCGCGCATATACAGGGTAGGGCGAATAAATATGTGCATGCAAAAATATATATGTGCGTGCATACAGGTTAGGGTGCATATATATGTGCGCGCATAAATATGTGTGCGCGTATTCAGGGTAGGGCACATATTCAGGGTAGGGCGCATATATATGTGCGCGCATAAATATGTGTACGCATAAATATGTGCGCGCATAAATATGTGCGTGCATAAAAATGTGCGCTCATATACAGAGTAGTGCGCATAAATATGTGCGCGCATAAATATGTGGACGCATAAATATGTGCGCGCATATACAGGGTAGGGCGCATTAATATGTGCATGCATAAATATGTGCACGCATAAATATATATGTGCGCGCATACAGGTTAGGGTGCATATATATGTGCGCGCATAAATATGTGTGCACGTATTCAGGGTAGGGCACATATTCAGGGTAGGGCGCATATATATGTGCGCGCATAAATATGTGTACGCATAAATATGTGCGCGCATAAATATGTGCGTGCATAAAAATGTGCGCACATATACAGAGTAGTGCGCATAAATATGTGCGCGCATAAATATGTGCGCGCATAAATATGTGCACGCATAAATATGTGCGCGCATAAATATGTGCGTGCATAAAAATGTGCGCACATATACAGAGTAGTGCGCATAAATATGTGCGCGCATAAATATGTGCGCGCAATACATATGTGTGCGCATTAATATGTGCGCTCATATACAGGGTAGGGCGCATAAATATGTGCATGCATAAATATGTGCACGCATAAATATATATGTGTGCGCATACAGGTTCGGGTGCATATATATGTGCGCGCATAAATATGTCTGCACGTATTCAGGGTAGGGCACATATTCAGGGTAGGGCGCATATATATGTGCGCGCATAAATATGTGCGTGCATAAAAATGTGCGCACATATACAGAGTAGTGCGCATAAATATGTGCGCGCATAAATATGTGCGCGTATAAATATGAGCGCGCATAAATATGTGCGCGCATAAATATGCGCGCATATACAGGGTAGGGCGCATAAATATGCGCGTGCATATTCAGGGTAGGGCGCATAAATATGTGCACGGATAAATATGTGCGCGCATATACAGGGTAGGGCGCATAAATATGAGCGCATAAATATGTGCGCTCATATACAGGGTAGGGCACATAAATATGTGCGCGCATAAATATGTACACGCATGTACAGGGTAGGGCGCATATATATGTGCGCGCATAAATATAAATGTGCGCGCATACAGGGTAGGGCGCATATATATGTGCGCGCATAAATATGTGTGCGCATATACAAGGTAGGGCGCATATTCAGGGTAGGGCGCATATATATGTGCACGCATAAATATGTGCGTCCATAAAAATGTGGGCACATATACAGGGTAGGGCGAATAAATATGTGCGCGCATATACAGGGTAGGGCGCATAAATATGTGCGCGCTTATACAGGGTAGGGCGCATAAATATGTGCATGCATAAATATGTGCACGCATAAATATATATGTGCGCGCATACAGGTTAGGGTGCATATATATGTGCGCGCATAAATATGTGTACGCATAAATATGTGCGCGCATAAATATGTGCGTGCATAAAAATGTGCGCACATATACAGAGTAGTACGCATAAATATGTGCGCGCATAAATATGTGAGCGCAGAAATATGTGCGCGCATATACAGGGTAGGGCGCATAAATATGTGCATGCATAAATATGTGCACGCATAAATATATATGTGCGCGCATACAGGTTAGGGTGCATATATATGTGCGCGCATAAATATGTGTGCACGTATTCAGGGTAGGGCACATATTCAGGGTAGGGCGCATATATATGTGCGCACATAAATATGTGCGCGCATAAATATGTGCGTGCATAAAAATGTGCGCACATATACAGAGTAGTGCGCATAAATATGTGCGCGCATAAATATGTGCGCGCATAAATATGTGCGCGCATAAATCTGTGCGCGCATAAATATGTGCGCGCATAAATATGCGCGCATATACAGGGTAGGGCGCATAAATATGTGCACGGATAAATATGTGCGCGCATATACAGGGTAGGGCGCATAAATATGAGCGCATAAATATGTGTGCTCATATACAGGGTAGGGCACATAAATATGTGCGCGCATAAATATGTACACGCATGTACAGGGTAGGGCGCATATATATGTGCGCGCATAAATATAAATGTGCGCGCATACAGGGTAGGGCGCATATATATGTGCGCGCATAAATATGTGTGCGCATATACAGGGTAGGGCGCATATTCAGGGTAGGGCGCATATATATGTGCACGCATAAATATGTGCGTCCACAAAAATGTGGGCACATATACAGGGTAGGGCGCATAAATATGCGCGCGCATATACAGGGTAGGGCGCATAAATATGTGCGCGCATATACAGGGTAGGGCGCATAAATATGTGCGCGCTTATACAGGGTAGGGCGCATAAATATGTGCATGCATAAATATGTGCACGCATAAATATATATGTGCGCGCATACAGGTTAGGGTGCATATATATGTGCGCGCATAAATATGTGTGCATGTATTCAGGGTAGGGCACATATTCAGGGTAGGGCGCATATATATGTGCGCGCATAAATATGTGTACGCATAAATATGCGCGCATAAATATGTGCGTGCATAAAAATGTGCGCACATATACAGAGTAGTGCGCATAAATATGTGCGCGCATAAATATGTGCGCGTATAAATATGTGCGCGTATAAATATGTGCGCGCATATACAGGGTAGGGCGCATAAATATGTGCATGCATAAATATGTGCACGCATAAATATATATGTGCGCGCATACAGGTTAGGGTGCATATATATGTGCGCGCATAAATATGTGTGCACGTATTCAGGGTAGGGCACATATTCAGTGTAGGGCGCATATATATGTGCGCGCATAAATATGTGTACGCATAAATATGTGCGCGCATAAATATGTGCGTGCATAAAAATGTGCGCACATATACAGAGTAGGGCGCATAAATATGTGCGCGCATATACGGGGTAGGGCGCATAAATATATGCACGCATAAATATGTGTGCGCGTATACAGGGTAGTGCGCATAAATATGTGCGTGCATGTACAGGGTAGTGCACATAAATATGTGCGCGCATATACAGGGAAGGGCGCATAAATATGTGCGCGCATATACAGCGTAGGGCACATAAATATGTGCGCATATACAGGGTAGTGCGCATAAATATGTGCGCGCATATACAGGGTAGGGCGCATAAATATGTGCGCGCATATACAGCGTAGGGCACATAAATATGTGCGCATATACAGGGTAGTGCGCATAAATATGTGCATGAATATACAGGGTAGGGCGCATAAATATGTGCGCGCATATACGGGGTAGGGCGCATATATATGTGCACGCATAAATATGTGCGCCCATATACAGGGTAGGGCGCATAAATATGTACGCGCATATACAGGATAGGGCGCATAAATATGTGCGCACAAAAATATGTGCGCGCATATACAACGTAGGGCACATAAATATGTGTGCATATACAGGGTAGTGCGTATAAATATGTGCGCGCATATACAGGGTAGGACGCATAAATATGTGCGCGCATATACAGCGTAGGGCACATAAATATGTGCGCATATACAGGGTAGTGCGCATAAATATGTGCGCGCAAAAATATGTGAGTGAATATACAGGGTAGGGCGCATAAATATGTGCGCGCATATACAGGGTAGGGCGCATAAATATGTGCGCGCATATACAGGGTAGGGCGCATAAATATGTGCGCACAAAAATATGTGCGCGAATATACAACGTAGGGCACATAAATATGTGTGCATATACAGGGTAGTGCGCATAAATATGTGCTCGCAAAAATATGTTGCATATATATGTGGGCGCATATATATGTGAGGGCGCATATATATAAATATATATATATATATATATATATATATATATATATAAATATGTACGCGCATATACAGGGTAGGGCGCATATATATGTGCGCGCATAAATATGCGCATATTTATACGCATACTATAGGGAGGACCCAGCTTCGCACGGGTATATTACATGTTATGTTTGTGTAGTGGCCCCATAAGAATTGTCCAGTTTTGCACTGGTGTATTTTGTATGTGGTTTGTGTGTATGTTCATAAGCGTCATGCGTAATATCTCATTTTGGATATCAGTGAAAAACCTGTGATCAGTTGTTATGGATACCTGGAGTAAAGCTGTATCTAATCCTTCCCCATGCAGTACTGTGTTTAGACGCAAGTATCTAATCCTTGTTGGTGTGGTACTGTGTGCAGATGTGTGTATCTAATCCTCCCCCGTGTGGCATTGTGTGAAGAGGCACGTATCTAATCCTCCGGTAAATGAAACTGTGTGCAGACGTGCATATCTAATCTTAAGGCATGTGGTACTATGTGCAGACGCGTGTATCTAATCCTCTGGCGTGTGGTACTGTGTGCAGACAGGTGTATCTAATCCCTGGTGTGAGGTACTGTGTGCAGATGTGCGTATCTAATCCTCCAAAGTGTGGTACCGTGTGCTGAGACGCGTATCTAATTATCTGGCATGTGGTACTGTGTGCAGATGCATGTATCTAATCCTCCAAAGTGTGGTACTGTGTTCAGAAACATATATCTAATCCTCCCCTGTGTGGTATTGTGTGAAGAGGCGCGTATCTAATCCTACGGCGTGTGGAACTGTGTGTAGACGCGCGTGTCTAATCCTCCCCCGTATGATACTGTGTGCTGAGACGCGTATCTAATTCTCTGGCTTGTGGTACTGTGTGCAGAGGCATGCATCTAATCCTCCAAAGTATGGTACTGTGTTCACACACACGTATCTAATCCTCCCCTGTGTGGTATTGTGTGAAGAGGCGCGTATCTAATCCTTTGGCGTGTGGAACTATGTGTAGACACGTGTATCTAATCCTACTGCATGTGGTACTGTGTGCAGACAGGTGTATCTAATCCCTGGTGTGAGGTACTGTGTGCAGATGCGCGTATCTAATCCTCCCCCGTGTGGTACCGTGTGCTGAGACGCGTATCTAATTATCTGGCATGTGGTACTGTGTGCAGATGCATGTATCTAATCCTCCAAAGTGTGGTACTGTGTTCAGAAACATATATCTAATCCTCCCCTGTGTGGTATTGTGTGAAGAGGCGCGTATCTAATCCTTCGGCGTGTGGAACTATGTGTAGACACGCGTATCTAATCCTACTGCATGTGGTACTGTGTGCAGACACGTGTATCTAATCCTATGGCGTGTACAACTGTGTGCAGACGCGCGTATCTAATCCTCTGGAGTGTGGAACTGTATGTAGATGCGTGTATCTAATCCTACGGCATGTGGTACTCTGTGCAGACATGTATATCTAATCCTATGGCGTGTACAAATGTGTGCAGATGCGCGTATCTAATCCTCTGGAGTGTGGAACTGTGTGTAGATGCGCGTATCTAATCCTACGGCAAGTGGTACTGTGTGCAGACACGCGTATCTAATCCTACGACATGTGGTACTGTGTGCAGACGCGTGTATCTAATCCTATGGCGTGTACAACTGTGTGAAGACACGTGTATCTATTCCTCCCCTGTGTGGTATTATGTGAAGAGGCGCGTATCTAATCCTATGGCGTGTGGAACTGTATGTAGATGCGCGTATCCAATCCCCCGGCATGTGGTACTGTGTGCAGATGCGCGTATCTAATCCTCCCCCGTGTGGTACTGTGTGCAGACGCGCGTATCTAATACTCCCCCGTGTGATACTGTGTGCTGAGACGTGTATCTAATTCTCTGGAGTGTGGAACTGTATGTAGACACGTGTAACTAATCAGAGGCATGTATGTAATCCTCCAAAGTGTGGTGCTGTGTGCACGCACACGTATCTAGTCCTCCCTTGTGTGGTATTGTGTGAAGAGGCGCGTATCTAATCCTTCGGCGTGTGGAACTATGTGTAGATGCGCGTATCTAATCTTACTGCATGTGGTACTGTGTGCAGACACGTGTATCTAATCCTATGGCGTGTACAACTGTGTGCAGATGCGCATATCTAATCCTCTGGAGTGTGGAACTATGTGTAGACGTGTGTATCTAATCCTACGGCATGTGGTACTCTGTGCAGACGCGTGCATCTAATCCTCTGGAGTGTGGAACTGTGTGTATACGCCTGTATCTAATCCTTCGGCATGTGGTACTGTGTGCAGATGCGCGTATCTAATCCTCCCCCGTGTGGTACTGTGTGCAGACGCGCGTATCTAATACTCCCCCGTGTGATACTGTGTGCTGAGACGTGTATCTAATTCTCTGGAGTGTGGAACTGTATGTAGACACGTGTAACTAATCAGAGGCATGTATGTAATCCTCCAAAGTGTGGTACTGTGTGCACGCACACGTATCTAGTCCTCCCTTGTGTGGTATTGTGTGAAGAGGCGCGTATCTAATCCTTCGGCGTGTGGAACTATGTGTAGATGCGCGTATCTAATCTTACTGCATGTGGTACTGTGTGCAGACACGTGTATCTAATCCTATGGCGTGTACAACTGTGTGCAGATGCGCATATCTAATCCTCTGGAGTGTGGAACTATGTGTAGACGTGTGTATCTAATCCTACGGCATGTGGTACTCTGTGCAGACGCGTGCATCTAATCCTCTGGAGTGTGGAACTGTGTGTAGACGCCTGTATCTAATCCTTCGGCATGTGGAACCGTGTGCAGACGCACGTATCAAATTCTTCAGTGTGTGGAACTGTGTGCAGAAGTGCGTATTTAATCCCCTGGTTTGTGGGACTGTGTGCAGACGTGTGTATCTAATCCTCTGGCGTGTGATACTGTGTGCTTATCTGTGTATCTAATCCTCTGATGCGTGTATCTCAGTTTGGATATCAGTGTTGTATTGTGTATGTGGAGTGACCATGTGTATTGCAGTTGGAATATGAGTGAAAGTCTTGCAGGTTTGTATTGGCTAAGGGGGGGCACTGTGTTTGGAATGCTGTATCTCAGCAACGGTACGTCCGAGCGAGTTGGAGTCTCGTCTTAAACCTTCCCGGATATCTGAAATATCTCTGTACCAAATTTGGTGAAGATCGGTCCAGTCGTTTGGTTCGCATTAGAGAACAGACGGACAGACGGACAGACAGACAGACAAGAATTCATTTTTATAAGATAGAGAGAGAGAGATAGATGGATAGATAATACAGTCCTATGAAAAAGTTTGGGCACCCCTATTAATCTTAATCATTTTTAGTTCTAAATATTTTGGTATTTGCAACAGCCATTTCAGTTTGATATATCTAATAACTGATGGACACAGTAATATTTCAGGATTGAAATGAGGTTTATTGTACTAACAGAAAATGTGCAATATGCATTAAACCAAAATTTGACCGGTGCAAAAGTATGGGCACCTCAACAGAAAAGTGACATTAATATTTAGTAGATCCTCCTTTTGCAAAGATAACAGCCTCTAGTCGCTTCCTGTAGCTTTTAATCAGTTCCTGGATCCTGGATAAAGGTATTTTGGACAAACAATTCAAGTTCAGTTAAGTTAGATGGTCGCCGAGCATGGACAGCCCGCTTCAAATCATCCCACAGATGTTCAATGATATTCAGGTCTGGGGACTGGGATGGCCATTCCAGAACATTGTAATTGTTCCTCTGCATGAATGCCTGAGGATTTGGAGCGGTGTTTTGGATCATTGTCTTGCTGAAATATCCATCCCCGGCGTAACTTCAACTTCGTCACTGATTCTTGAACATTATTCTCAAGAATCTGCTGATACTGAGTGGAATCCATGCGACTCTCAACTTTAACAAGATTCCCGATGCCGGCATTGGCCACACAGCCCCAAAGCATGATGGAACCTCCACCAAATTTTACAGTGGGTAGCATGTGTTTTTCTTGGAATGCTGTTTCTTTTTGGACGCCATGCATAACGCCTTTTTTTATAACCAAACAACTCAATCTTTGTTTCCAAAATGAAGCTGCCTTGTCCAAATGTGCTTTTTCATACCTCAGGCAACTCTATTTGTGGCGTACGTGCAGAAACGGCTTCTTTCTCATCCCTCTCCCATACAGCTTCTATTTGTGCAAAGTGCGCTGTATAGTTGACCGATGCACAGTGACACCATCTGCAGCAAGATGATGCTGCAGCTCTTTGGAGGTGGTCTGTGGATTGTCCTTGACTGTTCTCACCATTCTTCTTCTCTGCCTTTCTGATATTTTTCTTGGCCTGCCACTTCTGGGCTTAACAAGAACTGTCCCTGTGGTCTTCCATTTCCTTACTATGTTCCTCACAGTGGAAACTGACAGGTTAAATCTCTGAGACAGCTTTTTGTATCCTTCCGCTGAACAACTATGTTGAACAATCTTTGTTTTCAGATCATTTGAGAGTTGTTTTGAGTAGCCCATGATGCCACTCTTCAGAGGAGATTCAAATAGGAGATCAACTTGCAATTGGCCACCTTAAATACCTTTTCTTATGATTGGATACATCTGGCTATGAAGTTCAAAGCTCACTGAGGTTACAAAACCAATTTTGTGCTTCAGTAAGTCAGTAAAAAGTAGTTAGGGGAATTCAAATCAATAAAATGATAAGGGTGCCCATACTTTTGCACCGGTCAAATTTTGGTTTAATGCATATTGCACATTTTCTGTTAGTACAATAAACCTCATTTCAATCCTGAAATATTACTGTGTCCATCAGTTATTAGATATATCAAACTGAAATGGCTGTTGCAAACACCAAAATATTTAGAACAAAAAATGATTAAGATTAATAGGGGTGCCCAAACTTTTTCATAGGACTGTATATCTGTCTAGACACACACATACACACAAGTGAGAACGTAATGGACATCGTTGACCAGCGTGCTGTTCCAAGTAATAAAATGGAAAAAAGAGGGTAGCTGTTGGGGAGCATTTATTTAAATAAAAAAAACTTCCTCCAATTATTACCCTGATACCCACCGTCTCCAGGAGTGCCGGGAAGAGCTGGGTTTGGTCCAGTAACTGACCATCTATTGATGACCAGGTACTGAGGTGGCTGCAGGCTGTTGTTATTAGGCTGGGAAAGACCAAAAACCATGGACTTTCCTACCCTGGTAATGCCAGGCTGCTGCTGCTGCTTTATCAGAGCTGGCTGGTTATGGAAAATAGGGGGGACCCCAGGTCTTTTAATTATAAAAAAAAAAAAGTATATATATATTTTTTTATTTTAAATTGCTAGTAAAGAACAGTGTATAGTATATTTGTAATTTTCATATAAAAATGGATAAAACAAAAAAGATGGATTCTGCCAGAAAATTATTTTTCTTAAAACTTAAGTTTGTTAATAAACTTTTAAAAATTAACATTTTTTTTTTTTATCATTAAGAATTTTTATTGAAAAAAATGTTATGTGCAAAACATAAATAATATATATACATATATATTTTTTAAACACACTGGGGAGTCAACAACTGAAGGGGTGACACAGCCGTCACAAGTTGTAAGTACACAAAATCGATTTGACTTGGGGCATTGTGCTTGTCTAATTCTATATATGTTGTCTAGTATTATTGGGAGTCAATAATTATGTATTTACATGTCCTTTTTTTTTGTTTTTTTAATTGTTTCTTGTGTTAAGTTTTAAAATAGGTGATTTAATTTTTGAAATGCGCAAGTCTTATTAAAGTAACAAAATAATTTTATTTTTTTTTAGCCTGCATCCCAAGCAACTCGGGGTCAGGGTCGTTCATCACGTGGTCCTCAGGGGAGGAGAAGACTGTATAATTAACAAAATTATATGAATTTTAAGACTGTCTGGAAAATCATGCACCAAATTTGAACTATGAGTAGGGTTAGTGATTTGATTACTTATTCAAGTAACATGTCTGATTATTAATTATTTTTTTTTTAATTTTAATTACAGGAGTTGGACTCCAACTCCTTGCCAGTTTGGATCAGGAGCAGTTTATAACCACCATTGACAGTGAGCTCCTGATCCAGCTGGTGGAGGAACAACTCACCCTCTGGGACCATGCGAACCACCCGTACAAGGACCACGTGGCGTACACTAGGATGTGGGAGGAAATTACAGCCCACATCATCTCTTGCTGGGGGGAATTTACGCCTGAACAGAAGGCAACGGCTGGTGAGTATTTAAAAAGAGTGCTATGAAGCTTATGTGATCTACAATTTCATGATTTTCCTCTTAAACTATTTAACAAATTGCTGCCCAAGTCTAGCACTGGTTCTTGAAGTAAAAGATGAGGAAAGACATCTACCTCCTTTGTGTTGTTTTCCACCCTGGGCTATGGGAGAGTAAGTATTTACACTGCGTACCTTATAGACTGCGTGGTTCAATACCATAACATAATTACCCCTTCCTTAATAATAAATAAAGACCAAGACAACAGGATTACCTTTTGTGTGGGTAAACGTCGGCCACAACTTGTTTATTAATATTTATGAAAACCGTAATTATGAAAAACAGCAGTTACATTGGTAACCATTGCCATGGCAACAATGTAATACATTAACATAAACAAACAATATCATATCTTATAGGATAACCCAGGCCCCATCCAGCAGGGGGCAGACGATTCCCCGTCTACCCTACTTCCTGTGAAGCACCGCCACAGAGGAGCCCGAGGGCATTACACTGGGCACCGACCCCCACCCAAAATGAAAAGCACTTGTTCAATTCCATCCTGAATACCGGATAGAAATATGTCCAGACCTATGTCGTTCAAATGAACGCCATCCGGCCTGAGCAATCTGCTATTGTCGCCCTCCAACTGCCGGTGATGGAAGACCACACCACCTCGGGACCTAACAAAACAGGCCATACTGCGTTCCACAGTCTCCGCATCCCTTGCCCTGTGTCACCTGGACCTAGGTATTATCTCCGACCACACTAAAATCATTTCAGGGAAAAATCCAGGGATATGTTCCAGATCTGACCGCATAACGGCCAATTGCTCCGGACGAAACAGGGGTCATTACTAGAGATGAGCGAACACTAAAATGTTCGAGGTTCGAAATTCGATTCGAACAGCCGCTCACTGTTCGAGTGTTCGAATGGGTTTCGAACCCCATTATAGTCTATGGGGAACATAAACTCGTTAAGGGGGAAACCCAAATTCGTGTCTGGAGGGTCACCAAGTCCACTATGACACCCCAGGAAATGATACCAACACCCTGGAATGACACTGGGACAGCAGGGGAAGCATGTCTGGGGGCATAAAAGTCACTTTATTTCATGGAAATCCCTGTCAGTTTGCGATTTTCGCAAGCTAACTTTTCCCCATAGAAATGCATTGGCCAGTGCTGATTGGCCAGAGTACGGAACTCGACCAATCAGCGCTGGCTCTGCTGGAGGAGGCGGAGTCTAAGATAGCTCCACACCAGTCTCCATTCAGGTCCGACCTTAGACTCCGCCTCCTCCGGCAGAGCCAGCGCTGATTGGCCGAAGGCTGGCCAATGCATTCCTATGCGAATGCAGACTTAGCAGTGCTGAGTCAGTTTTGCTCAACTACACATCTGATGCACACTCGGCACTGCTACATCAGATGTAGCAATCTGATGTAGCAGAGCCGAGGGTGCACTAGAACCCCTGTGCAAACTCAGTTCACGCTAATAGAATGCATTGGCCAGCGCTGATTGGCCAATGCATTCTATTAGCCCGATGAAGTAGAGCTGAATGTGTGTGCTAAGCACACACATTCAGCACTGCTTCATCAAGCCAATACAATGCATTAGCCAGTGCTGATTGGCCAGAGTACGGAATTCGGCCAATCAGCGCTGGCTCTGCTGGAGGAGGCGGAGTCTAAGATCGCTCCACACCAGTCTCCATTCAGGTCCGACCTTAGACTCCGCCTCCTCCGGCAGAGCCAGCGCTGATTGGCCGAAGGCTGGCCAATGCATTCCTATGCGAATGCAGACTTAGCAGTGCTGAGTCAGTTTTGCTCAACTACACATCTGATGCACACTCGGCACTGCTACATCAGATGTAGCAATCTGATGTAGCAGAGCCGAGGGTGCACTAGAACCCCTGTGCAAACTCAGTTCACGCTAATAGAATGCATTGGCCAGCGCTGATTGGCCAATGCATTCTATTAGCCCGATGAAGTAGAGCTGAATGTGTGTGCTAAGCACACACATTCAGCACTGCTTCATCAAGCCAATACAATGCATTAGCCAGTGCTGATTGGCCAGAGTACGGAATTCGGCCAATCAGCGCTGGCCAATGCATTCTATTAGCCCGATGAAGTAGAGCTGAATGTGTGTGCTAAGCACACACATTCAGCACTGCTTCATCAAGCCAATACAATGCATTAGCCAGTGCTGATTGGCCAGAGTACGGAATTCGGCCAATCAGCGCTGGCTCTGCCGGAGGAGGCGGAGTCTAAGGTCGGACCTGAATGGAGACTGGTGTGGAGCGATCTTAGACTCCGCCTCCTCCAGCAGAGCCAGCGCTGATTGGCCAGAGTACGGAACTCGACCAATCAGCGCTGGCCAATGCATTCTATTAGCCCGATGAAGTAGAGCTGAATGTGTGTGCTTAGCACACACATTCAGCTCTACTTCATCAGGCTAATAGAATACATTGGCCAATCAGCGCTGGCCAATGCATTCTATTAGCTTGATGAAGCAGAGTGTGCACAAGGGTTCAAGCGCACCCTCGGCTCTGATGTAGCAGAGCTGAGGGTGCACAAGGGTTCAAGTGCACCCTCGGCTCTCCTACATCAGAGCCGAGGGTGCGCTTGAACCCTTGTGCAGCCTCGGCTCTGCTACATCAGAGCCGAGGGTGCGCTTGAACCCTTGTGCACACTCTGCTTCATCAAGCTAATAGAATGCATTGGCCAGCACTGATTGGCCAGAGTACGGAATTCGGCCAATCAGCGCTGGCCAATGCATCCCTATGGGAAAAAGTTTATCTCACAAAAATCACAATTACACACCCGATAGAGCCCCAAAAAGTTATTTTTAATAACATTCCCCCCTAAATAAAGGTTATCCCTAGCTATCCCTGCCTGTACAGCTATCCCTGTCTCATAGTCACAAAGTTCACATTCTCATATGACCCGGATTTGAAATCCACTATTCGTCTAAAATGGAGGTCACCTGATTTCGGCAGCCAATGACTTTTTCCAATTTTTTTCAATGCCCCCGGTGTCGTAGTTCCTGTCCCACCTCCCCTGCACTGTTATTGGTGCAAAAAAGGCGCCAGGGAAGGTGGGAGGGGAATCGAATTTTGGCGCACTTTACCACGTGGTGTTCGATTCGATTCGAACATGGCGAACACCCTGATATCCGATCGAACATGTGTTCGATAGAACACTGTTCGCTCATCTCTAGTCATTACCCCCCCGCATGTATAACAAGTATAACCGGACCCTCCGCATGACAACTGAGATCTACCACTTCAGACAGGATCTGAGACCATCGCAGGCCGCGCACACCCCGCCAATAAACCTGAATGTGATGAAAACCCAGACTGCTGCTCCCCGGTCTGCCCTCAAGGCCGCCCAGTAAACATAGGAATGTCCCAACACAAAAACCACAGGATCCCGTCGGTCTGGAAGAGAGGAAAACAAACAAATTACAGAACCAACTCAGGCCTAATATAGCAAGCATAACAACCAGATTTCCATCTACTGATCCGCATCACATCCACCTCCGATAAACCCGCATGCGCCGCCTCCGTAGCCGCCCCTATACGAAAACAGTGTGTCCCAAACTCCGCAACAGGCAGACCAATGAAAACCAAACCCCTCCTCAACAGAGACTCAAATTGAAAACGCGAGAAAGGGGAACTATCGGGGCGGGCCAGGAAAGTCACCGCAGCAGGTCTAATTGCCAAAAATTCAGAAACCAAGTGAACCGGGCAAACAGGACCTGGGACCACAACTGATCAGTCTTGGACCCACACCCTAATAGAATCCCCGGACAACAGTACATCCCCGTCTAAAAGCCCACCCACTCTAGCCCGTGACGGCGATACAAGCTCGCCAACCCGCAAAGCACCGAAAAAGGCCAGGCAACAAGCCGTGGCAAACAAAATTGACTCAAAAGGGGACTTACAAAACAAGGAGGAGGACGCCACCAACCTGGTCAGGGCGGCATAAGTAATGGGACGCCTACGATCTTTGCTAACTGACTCCCTCCGCCACCCCTTAAGGGCCTGACGAACACAAAAAGAGCTAGTTACATCCTCCAAACCCGCTAGCTTTAAGAAAAACCCAATCCCTGCCATGCGATGCTGAGCGACACCAGCCGAAACCCCTGAGTTACGGAGGCTCAAAAGATAATCAATAGTAACTTGCAAGAGAAAACTACTGTCCCCCCAATGAAAATCTCCCACAACCAAGGAACACCATTCACGCCAAGCCTTACCATATACTTTCCAGGTCAGCAGGGCGACGGAAGCTTGATAAAGAGGCATCAGACGGTCCCCACCAAATCCCACAAGTGGGGTGGGCAAGGAGCACCCTCCAAGGTAGCCCCCGGCAGAAACTCCTGGAACTCCTGCCAATGAAAACGCGACAAGGCATCAGCAACACCATTTTCGACGCCTGGAATGTGATGAGCCCGGAACCAAATATTAAACTCCAGGCACTTCAGAACCAGATGCTGAAGCAAAGCTAATAAGGGAAGAGGAAGTCAAACGATTAATACAACGGACAGATTATCAGACCAAAAACGGACACGGCGGTCTTATAGCTGTGGGCCCCACACTTCAATAGCCATGACGATGGGAAAAAGTTCGAGAAGCAGAAGATTACGACACAAACCCGCATCGCACCAACTGACCGGCCACGGTTCGGCGCACCACTGAGTACCCAGGACAGCCCCAAAACCCACGCTCCCAGCCGCGTCAGTAAATAGGGAAACGTCAAAATTCGACACTTCCTCCGCCTGCCAACAAGTCCTGCCGTTATAATCCCACAAAAAAGACAACCAAATAGCAAGTTCCGCTTTCAGGGGCTTAGTAACGCAGATCCTGTGCGAGGGTACTGAAAAACCCCGAGAGGCTAGCGATAAACTCCGTGAAAAAAACCCCTCTCCATGGGCATAACCCTACAAGCGAAAACTAAAAGACCTAGCAACGACTGAATCTGCCGCAACGTGACCTTTCACACAGCCAGAAAACCCAGGATCATGTCTTTTAGCTTGTCCAATTTCTCCTCCAGCAAGCGGAAGACCATGTCAACGGTATCGAACTCAATACCCAGGAAGGACAAGCACGTACATGGGCCCTCGGTCTTTTCGGCCGACAAGGGAACCCCAAAACGTTCCATGAGAAAACGGAAAGTGTCGAGGAGGTGCTCGCAGAGCCTACCGCCCAGAGGAGCCACAAAAAGGAAATCGTCCAGGTAATGGGTTACAGAGGAAGACCCGGACTCGACACAAACCGTCCACTGAAGGAAAGTGCTGAACATTTTGAAGTAATGACACGAAATAGAACAGCCCATCGGTAAGCAAATATCATAGAAATACTTCCCGTCCACAACGCAACCCAGCAAATGATGGCAGAGGAATAGGGCAGGACGGCGCTCACAGGTCCAATAGATTTTATTAATAAGAAGAATTGCACTGATGCAATAGCAAATGATGGCAGTCTGGGTGAACAGGTAATAGGCAGAAAGCCGACTCAATATCAGACTTCACCATGAGGGCACCCCGACCAGCGCAGCAAACTAAATCCACCGCGCGGTCGAAGGACATGTAAGAAACTGAGGACTCTTCTTTGGGAATGCCATCATTAACTGAATCGCCTTTGGGGAAGGAAAGATGTTGTATGAGCCTGTACTTACCAGGTTCCTTTTTGGGGACAACCCCCAAAGGGGAAACTCTCAAGTTCCTAAAAGGAGGAGACTCAAAAGGCCCTTCCATACGACCTAAAACCACCTCCTTAAAAACTTTTTCCCTAAGGACTTCCGGGTTATCCCTAGCGGACTTCAGGTTGCTAGACATGACAGGGAATTTGGATGAACAAAATGGAATGGAAAAACCGAAACGTAGCTGCGAGGCGATCCCCACATGGCCACCGCACTCGAGAATGGAGCCCCAGGCGCGGTGGCCGGGGACTGAAAGGGCGCAGCAGATCTCTGCGCCATCAGTCGAATCCAAACATCCGTTGCCTGAACGGCCCAACCCAAACTGGGCTGCAGGGACAAGCGACACCGGAAGTCTTCATCATAACGCCACCAGGCGCTACCACCATGAGACTTATAGGCACAATAAATAGAATCCATATATATAAAAAGCTCAGCGCAGCGTTCAGGGTGTCGCTGTCCCATAATACAGCCCAGCACATGAAAAGCCTGAATCCAGTTATTTATCGTTTTGGCTACACGAGAGCGTCTATCTACAAAATGATCAGTAACTACCTGCCTCTTCTTATCAACCATATGCTGATCGACAGGCAGGAGAGACCAAATATCAATATACTGGTTGTTATAAATCAAACCGCAGAAAAAGGAATCCTTATATAGACTGGCAGCAGGAGGGGACTCACACATCCCTTGACCCTGCTCACATTGAGAAACCAAGGCCTTTAAGGCCAGAAGCAAATCACCCTTCCCCCCAAGCCCCGGCAACAGCAGACTCACCACTCGGAGGCACAGCAGGAGGTTCGACTGGCGCAACCGGACGTGGTGCCGTGCTGGCCCCACGTGAAGACCGCTCCAGCGGTAAAGCAGGTCCCTGCCTCTTCCTGTGACGACGAGCTGTCCTAACCGACTCGCGGGGGCTCGAGGAAACATCACTGGATGAAGAAGGGGACTGACGTCTCAGACGGCTGCTGCTCTTAGGGGACCTAGATCGCTTGCGACCGCTGCTCCGTTTCTTTGCCACACGCCTACAGCGGCTGCGCCGGGAACGGTCAGGGGACGAGCTGGAAATGTCAGAGGATAAGGAAGATCTATCCCTTCTGCGGGACCTGCGCACTGGAGGACCAGCCACAGGGAGGCGCTCCCACAGCTGCTGTGAGGCTAGGGCGGGCACAGAAGGAGAAGGCTGAGGGGAGACAGGCCTGCACCGCACGGGTATCACCAGTTACAGGCCCCGCAGCGACAACAGGCCTGCTATCCCGTGGGGGGGGGGGTCGGAATCACATCCTGGGTGTCCGGGCGGGTCAGTGAGGGAGCTGGCTGGGCAGGCATGGACTCTCTAGAGCCCATAATGGCGGAGGGTGGCATGGATGTGGAGGAGTGGAGTCCCAAAATGGCCGCCGCTACCGTCGGGCCAGAAGGGTCGTGGTCAACAAACGCACCTCCTGCGAGGGGGGTAGACACTAGGGCTCAGGCGCTCCGGAGGCCTGGAGTGCCTGGCCGTCCGACGCTGAGCAGCGGTGCTCGTCGCCGCTAAAGGGGCTGAGTCTTCCCTTGCGCCGGCAACCAGCCGGGCAAGGAAAGATTCCCCTTCAGTCCTAAAGCCCTCCCAAAGGGCTTCCAGCAGACTGCCTTCATCATGCCTACCTCGGGCCGCCATGGGTGCAGGACGAGCCACACAGCAGCAGAGGGGGAGCCGGAGGCAGAGCACACCACAGGACAGACATAGAGAGACGACCACAGAAGGGGGGCAGCACACAGGTGAGTACACATAACACCCACCACACAGTCTAAGCATTGCTCCTGCCGTCCGCATCCCATCAGCCAAAACTATTTATTATTATTTATTTTTATAGCACCATTAATTCCATGGTGCCTTACATTTGGGGGTTACATACAATACACAAAATATACAGGTAGATATAATACTAACAGTGACCGACTGGCACAGTGGGGTAGAGGGCCCTGCCCACAAGGGCTTACAATCTGTGAGGGAAGGGGGGTAGAGACAGAAGGAGAGGGGGAGACTGTACAGATGGCAGTGTGGTATGTAATAGATTGTTACATTTTGTGCCATTGTACCTCTATATATTAAACAGCATGTTAAGCTTCAGCAAGCTACATTCCCCCTCACATCTTTAAACTCTTCTAAACAAATTTTTAAGTAAACTTCTGAGTACATTTAATCATAACTGAGAAACCCCACAACACTCCGATACTATCTGTCTAAATATTTGTTGTGGATCTAAGATAAAAGATTTTACTATTTCTCAGTGCAGAGGGGACAGTAAAGCTTTTTTCTTGACACTAGTTTGTCATCTCTCTTTAGGTTGACACACATGAAGTGAACCCATGATTTACACTTCGAACACTCCACCATACGGCCATCTGCTGTATAAATGTGGCAAATGCAGTAAGTTGTAAGAGTGAGTGGTTTTTGGAAGATTTTCTTAGACCGCTTAATTTCATGAGGAAATATTTCTAAATGTCCCTTATCTAGGCCCGACAGCAGATGACGGCACATGTCAGATTGGACAAACTGGACAGTCTTTAAATCCAGACCTTCTGCTAGCGTAATTGCATTTGCTATTGATAAAAGGCCACAGTCATTTGGGCCTTTTTGTTTTTGGCAGCATATAAACTTGACTATAAGTGTCTGATTTGCACCTTCAAAAAGATGTTTGTACAGTTTTATAAGTTGTTTTTTAAGTGTGTCAGAAATAGAAGAAAAACGCATAGCGTCAAAACCAGTCACTGTATTATTAATATATCCAGACACTACCCAATGTGCGCCAACTTGGTGGACCTGGATGATCCGGCTGTCAGTTACAGTTGGATTGTTAGAATGGGCCAAGTGGACAGTGTCAATCAATCCGGAAATAGAAGGGTTCTCTTTCTTAATAAAGTGCTGGAAAACATTAATGACATTATCATCCAGCCACTCATTGCCATCAATTAAAGCTCAATCTTTAAACTTGAGCTTGATATGATCTAATGTCTGCCGCTCCTGCTCAAGGTCTTCTCCTGGCAATACCGGTGTGCTTTCCTGTTCTTCTAAATCAGTTGTTTCCCATACATCAATCTTCTGCAGTCCGGCTCTGTATCCCACTCTTTGAGCATCCGTTTGTTTAGGTTTGCCATATTTTTTTTCAGGAAGTTCTTGTATAGCTTTTGAAACGGTCATTTTTGGTGAAGGTAGTGGAGCTAAGCCACCATCTTGTGGAATTTGTTCCCTGACTAATATATTCAAGTTAGTGATTTTGATTATCAAGTTCTGAAGAAAATCTTCTTTATCTAAAAGATAAGCAGAGTCTATTAATCTTTCTAAGCCTTTGATGCACTGATGAGTCAAGTTGGTGAGGCGATACCTCCTACGAGGAGGTAGTTCTTGGATGGTTGGAATAGTCTGATCTTGGGCAATACTCCCTTGCTGCCTAATCTCATCTTTTTGGGAACCTTGGTCAACCTTTGTTTTCTTTGAGTCTTTGAAACATTCAGTGTCAAGGGAAAAAATTGGGTTTCGGGAATGTGTTGGCTTGAGATTGTCCCACCTCCATTTTTCCACACGAAAAACTAAACACATGTTTACAGGGTAGCAAAAGATTTTCCCGTCACCCCATGTGCATGTCGGTCCCTGCTTTCCCTCTCTGACGCACTTTTCACTTCAAAAAGGCCTTTACCCGAGCCGATGCATTTTATATGGGATGAATCAAGGCCACTTTAGTATCTTACTATCACGTGATGTGAACTGATCAGAAATGGCGGATCTTCTACATTATATTACCTATAATATTCTGAGCTTCTCAAATTCATCTGCACATATCTGTGAATATAACATCTTAAAATTAGAATACACTTACACCATTCATATTTGACATTTTCAGAAGTCTTTTTGCCCTTTTTTGTTTAAAAAAAAAAACATTACATTTTTTTCAAATATTTAGCTAAATGGCCCAGATTGTTTTTATTAAAGTCTTAGAAAAACTGAATTTAAACTGGAAAAAAAAATTACAATTTCAAGTACACGTGACCGTTTCTTGAAAAGAGAAAAAAAAAATCATGATGAATATCATCTTGCCGTGTCTCCAAAATAAACTACCAATTTTGCCATAAATTCACTTGAGTTAATAAGGCTGCTTTCACACCATGTTTTGGTAACTCAGGCAGACATTCAGTTTTTAATAAAGACAAAAAACAAAACAAAAAAAGACATCTGGAAACATTTTGAAGTCTGTAATGGAGCTCAGCCAAAAATGCATTCATTTCATCAGTTTTCATTGATTAGATATTTGTGCCAAGTATATTATTGTAAACCTAAAAAAAAAAAAAAAAGGGAGGCACATCATAATAATAATAATAATATATTTTATTTATATAGCGCCAACATATTCCGCAGCGCTGTACAATTTGTAGGGTTGAAAGACAGACAGATACATAACAAAGAACGTCATTTCACACAATGGGACTGAGGGCCCTGCTCGCAAGAGCTTACAATCTATGAGGTAGAGGGGGTGACACAGGAGGTAGCAGGGGCGGCATTGCTTATACAGAGGTCAGACAATGTTGTAATAGAGGTTACTGTCATTACACAATCATAAAACTGTATGAGCCGTCACCAGTCGTGTCCTGTAACATGTGAATGGAGCTTGAACAGATAAAGTTAGCCTGAATAGACATCATATCATGTAGGGTAATGTGGGAGCAGGGACAGAGGAGGGTTAGACAGTGGCGGATCCAGGGTTTGCGGGGCCCTGGGCAATTGACTTTGGCAGGGCCCTACGCGCATCGCGCCACAGCAAATTAGGCCCCGCCCACTTTTATGTTGACTCCGCCCATTCTCATTCATTTTTCATGTGATTCCACACAGTATAATCCTCCAACAGTCACCCATAAATTATATGTCCCCCCCTCCATCTCTCCCCATTTTCATATACACCCTTCATCTACCCCTAGTTTCATGTCCCCCCTCTCTATCTCTGTCCCCAGTTTCATGCCATTCTCCCCCTTTATCTGCCCACAGTTTCATGTCCCCCCCGTCTCTGCCCCAGTGTCATGCCGTTCTCCTCCTTTCATCTGCCCCAGTGTCATGCTGTTCTCCCCCCTCTATCTGCCCCAGTGTCATGCTGTTCTCCCCCCCGCTATCTGCCCCAGTGTCATGCCGTTCTCCCTCCGTTCATCTGCCCCAGCGTCATACTGTTCTCACACACACTCACCTTCCCTCGTTCCCCCGCAGCTCTCTCCCTCATACACATATTGTAGGCACGATGTGACATCATCACATCGCGACTACAAATGCCGGAGCTCAGCGTTAAAACAGGAGCTGAGCTGTGACACCTCCTGCTTTAAATGCCTATGTATTCAGTCGGGACATGCTGACCCAGGGCCGGCTCCAGGTTTTTATGGGCCCTTGGGCGACAGAGCCTCAGTGGGTCCCCTTGTAAAGGAGGCGGGGGAGTCGAGACACTGTGCGTTGCAGATGAAGCGAGTGACGTCATGCAGGAGTGTGGCGTCACCAACGCCATACCTCCTAGAGTAGAAAGAGGGGTAAAATGTGCGGCGCGCTCTGCGTGCCGCGACAAATTTGGCTCCACCCACTTTTATGTTGATTCCACCCATTCTCATTCATTTATCATGTGCTCCCACACAGTATGATCCTCCTACAGTCACCTGTAAATTATATGCCCCCCCCTCCATCTCTCCCCCAGTTTCATATACACCCTTCCTCTGTCCCCAGTTTCATGTCCCCCCCCTCCATCTCTGTCCCCAGTTTCATCACGTTCTCCCCCTTCATCTGCCCACAGTTTAATGTCCCCCATCTCTGCCCCAGTGTCATGCTGTTCCCCCCTCCCCTTCATTTGCCCCCCAGTTTCATTGGGCCCCCTCCATCTCTGTCCCCAGTTTCATGCCGTTCTCTCCCCACCCCCTTCATCTTCCCCAGTGTCATGCCGTTCCCCCCTCCCTTTCATTTGCCCCCCAGTTTCATGGGCCCCCTTCATTATGTTCCACCTTAATATTTAATACAAAACAAACACTTACACTCACCTTCTATCACTCACCTTCCATCGTTCCCCCGACGCTCCTCTCTCCTCTCTCTCACTCCAGTCATATACGCGATTAAAGCAGGAGCTGGGACCTCAGCTCCTGCTTAGCTACGGCCTGGCTTGCGTGTGTAGGTGCGATGTGATGACGTCATCGCGCCTACACACGCAAGCCAGGCCGGAGCTTTAAAGCAGGAGCTGAGGTCACAGCTCCTGCTTTAATCGCGTACAGTGGCGTAACTAGGACTGGCGGGGCCCCGTGGCGAACTTTTGACATGGGGCCCCCCCCTTCCTGACCGACACCGAAGATCTCGACCGACTAACCCCCCGCCCCCCCCGCCGCATTCCTGCACGCTCAATTATGTCCCATATTGGCTCCTGCACATAGTATTATACCCCATTGTGGCCCCTGCACATGGGATTATGCCCGATAATGAACACCCACAAACAATTATTATACTCTGGGGTATTTTCAGACCCCAGAGTATAATAATCGGAGACCGAGGGGAGATACACACATAAAAAAAAAAGTTACTTACCTGTCTCCGGCTCCGCTGCAGTCTTTGGTGGTGTTGGCCATCTTTAATAACACACTGATGTCACATGACATTTCATACCCTTCCTCCATCTGCCCCCAGTTTCATGCACCCCTCATCTCTACCCACATTTTCATGTCCTCTCCTCCATCTCTGCCCCTAGGTTACTGTTGCTCCTCACCACACATATACACACACTCACACACACTTACACACACATATACACACACTCACACACACTTACACACACATATACACACACTCACACACACTTACACACAGACAGACACTCTCCATCCTGCATCTCCCTCCCCCTCCCCTTCATTACCTCGCAGCAGATCTCTCCTTCTCTTTCCAGGACTGTACGGGCTATAGACACGCCCACCCAGTCATGTGACGGATGACGTCACACAAGGTCCTTTCAGCTTTCCCCCGCTCTTAGCACAGTTAAAACAGTTTGTCTGTGATAACAGCGGGGGTAGCAGAGGTAGCTGTCGCCGGGCCCCTTATGTCACGGTGACAGGCAAGTGCCGGGGGGCCCCCAGAGGCTCTGTGGGCCCCGGCACTTGCCCGACTGCCGAGCTGACCGGGTCCATTTTGTTAGGGCCGGGCCGTGGGGCCCCGCTAAGCGCGGGGCCCCGGGCGGTTGCCCGGCTCGCCCGGCCCTGGATCCGCCCCTGGGGTTAGATTTTGGGGATTCTAATTATAGTACGGAAGGGTTTACATTAGGAATTGTGATAGGCCTGTCTGATAAGATGTGTCTTTAGTTTGCGTTTGAAACTGTAGAAATTGGGAGTTAATCTGATTGTCCGGGGTAGAGCATTCCAGAGAAGTGGTGCAGCTCGGGAGAAGTCTTGTATACGAGCGTGGGAGGTTCTGATAATAGAGGATGTAAGTGTTAGGTCACTGAGTGAACGGAGAGCACGGGTTGGGCGGTAGACGGAGATGAGGGAGGAAATGTAGGGAGGTGCAGCATTATGGAGAGCCTTGTGGAGGAGGGGGATAACTTTATATTTTATTCTATAATGAATAGGCAGCCAATGTAGTGACTGGCACAGACCAGAGGCATCGCTGTAGTGTCTAGCCTGATAGATGAGCCTGGCCGCTGCATTCAGAATAGATTGTAAAGGGGAGAGTTTAGTGAGGGGAAGGCCGATTAGTAAGGAGTTACAGTAGTCAAGGCCAGAATGAATCAGAGAGACAATAAGTGTCTTTAGTGTATCTCTGGTAAGGAAAGGGTGTATTCTGGAAATGTTTTTGAGGTGGAGGTGACATGAACGTGCGAGTGATTCAATATGAGGGGTCCATCCATTACTGTCTGCTCACTTGCAAGTGGGATAAACACCACATAATTCCCCATGTTATTCTGATGGCCATAGGCTCAGCATATATACCTTCCCCATCTTATATTCTGACGCTCCTATTGTATCAGCTTATACTAGTCATCTGCATTATTTCAGATATGTATATTCTGTATATTATAAAAAGCACCAACTAAGTATCAATGTATAAATAACACAAAAAAATTCTTTTGATTTTAAATCTAAATTTATTGTTACAAAAATGTTTTTAATTGTAAAAATTATTGGTATCAGGAAAACAAACACATAAAAACATTTAAAAACACACAACAAGAGTGGAGGTCGCACTGGACTGAGCAGCTCCAGCAGGTGTATAATCTGCTAGTGGTGTGGGGGATGAGAACAGCCACAATAAAGGTGTGTATAGAGAGGCCCAGTATTTTGTATATATAAATGTAAATAGGCTCCTATTGCCCACAATATCACAAGATTAGGGCACTTAATTGAAAAATATCTGTAGCATTGCAAAGATCATACCCCCATCACCACTATATAGTAAAAGCATATCAGGTAACAGAACCAATGTAAAGTTACACACACATGCCAATATTACATAAGCCAACCTACATAGGACAAAATGTGAAGCATATATATAAACCACTGTTCACCAGCTGCGACCTCCACTCTGAGCCCCGACGGACCGTTTCACCCCTGCTTCTTCAGGGGGCCTGAATATATTATATATATATATATATATATATATATATATATATATGTATATTATAGCCTGCACGATGAAATGCCCAATCGGAATAGTTATCGGAGGCTTAATTGGCAGATATGTGGTGTTTTCCTTGTTGCGGGTGATTGGCGTTTGGCCACACATGCCTGTATAGCTGGAATACATCTATACTATGCAGTAAGACACAGGCGAAGCGGCTACGGGATAGTCTGAGAGCCGGCAGTAATTCTATGCATGTGTGGGGCAGGGTCTAATGCGGTGCCTTGATTGGAGCCAACTGGAGAGATAGGAGGAGCTTGGCCTTTAAAGGGATTCTACCATTAAAGCAACTTTTTTTCTAATTACTACGTCGGAATAGCCTTAAGAAAGGCTATTCGTCTCCTACCTTTAGATGTGGTCTCCATCGCACTGTTCCTTAGAAATACCGGTACTTACCGGTATGCTAATGAGGTCTTGGCAGCAATGGAGGCATCCTTCTTCTTCATCTGCCTCCTCCCATTGTCTGTCGTCTTCTTCTTTCGTCATGTCTGACGCCTGCGCAGTCAGAAACGCGTAGGAAAGTCATTTCTGACCCAAGTAAGGGGTTCATGAAGCACTGAGTCTTGTTGGTTTGGCATTAGGCCAGTGACCTCAGGATAAGTGTTTTTGTGAAATCCCTGGTGTTAATCTTGGAGGTTAGTCATTACAATACTTACTTCCCCAGATTGAGCTATGACATGTCTTTTTGGTTAAGGGAGGTAGAGGCCAGTTTTCAGAGGGAACCTTGTTTAGTTCAAGGGTGATAGTGAATATACTCTGGGCTCTCTAATACTCCCTGATCTGGAGTCAATTACCTTACCCCTTATCTTGAGAAGTGTGGTTTAAGGCAAGTGCAGGATGGGAAGGAGACAGTGATTACCTTTGCCAGCCCGTCTTTGAAGGGAGCTGAGAGAAATGACCAGAATTACATTTCCTTCAAGCTGTTGTTCCTCTCCCTGGTGTGGGCTGTTATTGAGAAGTTCAAGGACTGTCTGGCAACTACTCCCTTTGAAGTCTACACAGACAACAACCCACAACCCGCTCTTGAGCAAAGATGAGCATCACATCTGGCCAACTACATCTTCATGGTCAAGTACAAGCCCGGCAAAGCCAACATTGGAACTGATGCCTTGTTCTGGCCACCAACAGAGACCAGACCTTGGGAGGATGCTGATGTGTGGGAAGAGATGGAGATGCCAGCCTTCTATGCCCCGTATGCCAAGCAAGCAGTTCACACCTTTAAAGGCCCATCCCCCTCTGCTACTCCTACACAGTCACTGGTGAAGTCAACTCCTGAGACAAAATTGTAGGTCCAATTGCAATCTGAAAGTAAAGTTCTGCATGAGATACAAGACTTTCTAAGCCAAGGGATGATGCCAACCGGACTCTGTGGAGTTCGTGCCAACCCAGAACTGTGTAAGCTGTGGAGGCAGAGGAGGAAGCTGTTCCTAAGAGGAGGATTTGTTTACAGACTATCCACTGATCCTGACTCTAACACCGTCCTTCATCAGATTATCGTTCTTCGGTGCAATGTGGGCACAGTCTTGGAGGCCAACCGTGACAAGTATGGACACTTCGGGGTTCAGAAAACAGAGGCTACCATCATTGGTTCTACTGGGTTGATCTGAGGGAGGATGTCGATAAGTGGTGCAGAGAGTGTACTGCCTGTACCCTTACCAGAGGGGAGAAAGCTGACCAGAAGGCTCCACTCCATCCCATTGAGAGTCATCACCCTGTGGAGATTGTGGCTCTGGACCACCTGAAGATAAAACCCAGCCACTCTGGATACACCTACGTCTTGACTATAATTGACCACTATACCAAGTTCACAGTGGCTGTCCTCATACATGATCTATCAGCTAAGACAACTGCTAAGAACTTCTGGAAGCCTCTTTCCCTAAGGCTGTCCTGAGAAGATCCTCACAGACTGGGGTTCAGCCTTTAAGTATCAGCTATTCCTGGAACACTGCACCCTGTATGACTGCAAGAAGCTGCACATACTTCTTACCACCCACAGGGCAATGGTCTTTGTGAGAAGATGAATCAGACTCTTCTTGGGCTTCTCAGGACTTTGTCACCCTCCAGCCGAGCAGATTGGCCATTGCAGTTACCTGAGCTACCAGTAGAACAACCAGAAGAAGCCGCAGTTGGTCCACAGGAATCACTTGAAGGTGTGTCTGCAGGTGGACCCTACACCCTCAGTGCTGTCTCCTTCACCTGAGGGTAGTTTGGATGAGGAGGTCCTCATTTCAGAGATAGGTCAAAGAAGTTCGTTAAGAATCACCCCTTAAATTTACTTAAAATAGTGTATATCATTGTCAGGGCTCCTGGGAACCTTCCATTACCTCTTTTAGGCCTCCTCACAGAGACAATGAGATGAGGCAGCCAGGGTCAGGCCTCAGCGGTGACATGGGCATCTTGATTGTCACGACAGTTGGCTTTCCCATGTTACAACTGATGGTCGGACGCTGCGAAGAGGCATAAAACAGTGTATTGCGCACCATATTATGTGAATCTATGGGATCATCGCACATGGTGAGTCCAGAAATTGGAGGTTTTCTATTTCCTAGAAATGTATTTCTATGTTCATGTGCAAATACACACTTGTGTATTCTGTTACGATGCAATAGTCTAGTTTGATTAAACACAAACCCACTGTCCAGTATGCATATGGAGTAATGTTACAAAGGTTTGTTGTTATCCTATATTTCTATGCATAAGTTATGGAATATTGATCCTAATAATAAGAAGGGGATGTGTTTTCGTTGTTGGATATAACGCAGACAAGTGAGAACATAGTTCAAGTTAAATGTCTAGTGAGTAGAAAAATCAAAGTAATGTTAAAACAAAGTGATAATAGGAATATGATTTGTAAATGTTTGAGGGAAACAAAGGGAAATAGAGTTGTAGGTTTGTATTACTTGTCTCCATTTATGTAAAGGATATTTTCACCTGTTTTCAACATCACCTGTATGTGCAATCTGTTAATGAATTCAAACTGTGATTGGGAGGAAGTGAAAGAAGAGTATTTAAGGGAACTGAAATCACCATAATGGATGCCTTTTAAAAGGGACTCATTGTTCCGAAACGCGTTGGAGTTTTTTTAGGGTTTTTTTTGTTTAATTTGGTTTGTTTATTTGTTTAATGGATTTATATTAAAAGTTATATTTTATATTCGTCTTCGGAAGAGTAGCCGGTGTTTTTTTGGTATTTTGCAAATTGTATAAAAGAGGTAAGGGGAAATAAGAATGTATGAAATACCTCAGCCTCCATCTATTATACTCTGACTCATCTGACCTGAGTCTCCATTTATTCGGTTTTGTATAAAACCAAACATTTTTAAATATAAAGGCTGAACCCAGTTCACTACTTGTCAGGTCGCCCATCTCGGCTCCTCATAGAATTAAATGTAAAGACTGATATAGAGACTTGTATATATCTCCTGCTTCAGAGACTAATGTCACATGTGCTGCAGTCATAATAGTGCTATTAGTATTAGAAACACCGATAGGAGCTCATGTATGAAAGCTTATACAGCCATAGGTCAGACCGCCCAGCAAGACCCTGCACAGCAACTGGTGATAAACACTCAGGTACCTTTAACATTTTATTAATATAGGTCATCGATCAGCCCCTTTAATTGACTGTTTATAACTATTTTACATGGCGTTTATTATATGAGATATTTTGTTCCATCTCCATATATTTGGTGGTTGTAATAAATAATAAGTTCTGTATACGGGATTTTTATTTTTGCCAAATCCAACACGTTTATTTGTTATTTAGGCACAGCACAGGATGCTTTCTTCTGGCACTGGTCTATGGCTGGTGTGAGATGGCACAGGACTTCCAGTAGTCAGTGGCCGATACCATCAGGCACAGGACACTGCCTTCCAGAAGCCCATAGCCGGTAGGAGAAGCCACAAGACTAGAGATGAGCGAACACTAAAATGTTCGAGGTTCGAAATTCGATTCGAACAGCCGCTCAATGTTCGTGTGTTCGAATGGGTTTCGAACCCCATTATAGTCTATGGGGAACAGATACTCGTTAAGGGGGAAACCCAAATCCGTGTCTGGAGGGTCACCAAGTCCACTATGACACCCCAGGAAATGATGCCAACACCTCTGGAATGACACTGGGACAGCAGGGGAAGCATGTCTGGGGGCATCTAACACACCAAAGACCCTCTATTACCCCAACATCACAGCCTAACAACTACACACTTTACACACTCAATACCACCTCTCTGACAGTAGGAAAACACCTTGAAACATGTGTATTTGGCACTTGCAGTGAGGAGAGCTTGTCACCAGCAGTGAATTTGGCCCTTGTAGTAAGTTGAGGTTGGCACCAACATTTGTTTTGAAAATCAGGGTGGATTGAGCCTCTAACCAGCAGAGTTTGGGCAAATTCATGGTGGAGGGAGCCTCTAAACACCCCAGTTTGGGCAAATTCATGGTGGAGGGAGCCTCTAAAAACCCCAGTTTGGACCAATTCATGGTGGAGGGAGCCTCTAACCAGCCCAGTGTGGGCAAATTCATGGTGGAGGGAGCCTCTAAAAAACCCAGTTTGGACCAATTCATGGTGGAGGGAGCCTCTAACCAGCCCAGTTTGGGCAAATTCATGGTGGAGGGAGCCTCTAAAAAACCCAGTTTGGACCAATTCATGGTGGAGGGAGCCTCTAACCAGCCCAGTTTGGGCAAATTCATGGTGGAGGGAGCCTCTAAAAAAACCAGTTTGGACCAATTCATGGTGGAGGGAGCCTCTAACCAGCCCAGTTTGGGCAAATTCATGGTGGAGGGAGCCTCTAAACAGCCCAGTTTGGGCAAATTCATGGTGGAGGGAGCCTCTAAACAGCCCAGTTTGGGCAAATTCATGGTGGAGGGAGCCTCTAACCAGCCCAGTTTGGACCAATTAATGGTGGAGGGAGCCTCTAACCAGCCCAGTTTGGGCAAATTCATGGTGGAGGGAGCCTCTAAACAGCCCAGTTTGGACCAATTCATGGTGGAGGGAGCCTCTAAAAAACCCAGTTTGGACCAATTCATGGTGGAGGGAGCCTCTAAACAGCCCAGTTTGGGCAAATTCATGGTGGAGGGAGCCTCTAACCAGCCCAGTTTGGACCAATTCATGGTGGAGGGAGCCTCTAACCAGCCCAGTTTGGGCAAATTCATGGTGGAGGGAGCCTCTAAACAGCCCAGTTTGGACCAATTCATGGTGGAGGGAGCCTCTAAAAAACCCAGTTTGGACCAATTCATGGTGGAGGGAGCCTCTAAACAGCCCAGTTTGGGCAAATTCATGGTGGAGGGAGCCTCTAACCAGCCCAGTTTGGACCAATTAATGGTGGAGGGAGCCTCTAAACAGCCAAGTTTTGGGAAATTCATGGTGGAGGGAGCCTCTAACCAGCCCAGTTTGGACCAATTCATGGTGGAGGGAGCCTCTAAACAGCCCAGTTTGGGCAAATTCATGGTGGAGGGAGCCTCTAAAAAACCCAGTTTGGACCAATTCATGGTGGAGGGAGCCTCTAACCAGCCCAGTTTGGACCAATTAATGGTGGAGGGAGCCTCTAAACAGCCAAGTTTGGACCAATTCATGGTGGAGGGAGCCTCTAAAAACCCCAGTTTGGACCAATTCATGGTGGAGGGAGCCTCTAACCAGCCCAGTTTGGGCAAATTCATGGTGGAGGGAGCCTCTAAACAGCCCAGTTTGGGCAAATTCATGGTGGAGGGAGCCTCTAACCAGCCCAGTTTGGACCAATTAATGGTGGAGGGAGCCACTAAACAGCCCAGTTTGGACCAATTCATGGTGGAGGGAGCCTCTAAAAACCCCAGTTTGGACCAATTCATGGTGGAGGGAGCCTCTAAAAAACCCAGTTTGGACCAATTCATGGTGGAGGGAGCCTCTAACCAGCCCAGTTTGGACCAATTAATGGTGGAGGGAGCCTCTAAACAGCCAAGTTTGGACCAATTCATGGTGGAGGGAGCCTCTAAAAACCCCAGTTTGGACCAATTCATGGTGGAGGGAGCCTCTAACCAGCCCAGTTTGGGCAAATTCATGGTGGAGGGAGCCTCTAAACAGCCCAGTTTGGGCAAATTCATGGTGGAGGGAGCCTCTAACCAGCCCAGTTTGGACCAATTAATGGTGGAGGGAGCCGCTAAACAGCCCAGTTTGGACCAATTCATGGTGGAGGGAGCCTCTAAAAACCCCAGTTTGGACCAATTCATGGTGGAGGGAGCCTCTAAAAAACCCAGTTTGGACCAATTCATGGTGGAGGGAGCCTCTAACCAGCCCAGTTTGGACCAATTAATGGTGGAGGGAGCCTCTAAACAGCCAAGTTTGGACCAATTCATGGTGGAGGGAGCCTCTAAAAACCCCAGTTTGGACCAATTCATGGTGGAGGGAGCCTCTAACCAGCCCAGTTTGGGCAAATTCATGGTGGAGGGAGCCTCTAAACAGCCCAGTTTGGGCAAATTCATGGTGGAGGGAGCCTCTAACCAGCCCAGTTTGGACCAATTAATGGTGGAGGGAGCCGCTAAACAGCCCAGTTTGGACCAATTCATGGTGGAGGGAGCCTCTAAAAAACCCAGTTTGGACCAATTCATGGTGGAGGGAGCCTCTAAACAGCCCAGTTTGGGCAAATTCATGGTGGAGGGAGCCTCTAACCAGCCCAGTTTGGACCAATTCATGGTGGAGGGAGCCTCTAACCAGCCCAGTTTGGGCAAATTCATGGTGGAGGGAGCCTCTAAACAGCCCAGTTTGGACCAATTCATGGTGGAGGGAGCCTCTAAAAAACCCAGTTTGGACCAATTCATGGTGGAGGGAGCCTCTAAACAGCCCAGTTTGGGCAAATTCATGGTGGAGGGAGCCTCTAACCAGCCCAGTTTGGACCAATTAATGGTGGAGGGAGCCTCTAAACAGCCAAGTTTTGGGAAATTCATGGTGGAGGGAGCCTCTAACCTGCCCAGTTTGGACCAATTCATGGTGGAGGGAGCCTCTAAACAGCCCAGTTTGGGCAAATTCATGGTGGAGGGAGCCTCTAAAAAACCCAGTTTGGACCAATTCATGGTGGAGGGAGCCTCTAACCAGCCCAGTTTGGACCAATTAATGGTGGAGGGAGCCTCTAAACAGCCAAGTTTGGACCAATTCATGGTGGAGGGAGCCTCTAAAAACCCCAGTTTGGACCAATTCATGGTGGAGGGAGCCTCTAACCAGCCCAGTTTGGGCAAATTCATGGTGGAGGGAGCCTCTAACCAGCCCAGTTTGGACCAATTAATGGTGGAGGGAGCCGCTAAACAGCCCAGTTTGGACCAATTCATGGTGGAGGGAGCCTCTAAAAACCCTAGTTTGGACCAATTCATGGTGGAGGGAGCCTCTAAACAGCCCAGTTTGGGCAAATTCATGGTGGAGGGAGCCTCTAACCAGCAGAGTTGGGGGAAATCAGGGTGGAGGGAGCCTCTAACCAGCAGAGTTGGGGGAAATCAGGGTGGAGGGAGCCTAGTATTAGCAGAATTGTGCAACGCTTATGGTGGATGAGTATGAGGATGCGGAGGAATTGGAGAGGTTGAGTACAGACATGGAGTTTCATGTTGGGGTGCTTTACACAGGTGGGCACAAAAATGACGGCTCTACCCAGTGGTGGTTCATTTTTATCAAAGTGAGCCGGTCGGCACTCTCAGCTGACAGACGGGTGCGCTTGTCAGTGATGATGCCACCGGCTGCACTGAACACCCTCTCAGATAGGACGCTGGCGGCAGGACAGGACAGCACCTCCAAGGCATATAGGGCAAGTTCAAGCCACAGGTCCAACTTCGACACCCAATACGTGTAGGGCGCAGAGGGATCGGAGAGGACAGGGCTGTGGTCGGAAAGGTATTCCCGCAACATGCGCCTATACTTCTCACGCCTGGTGACACTAGGACCCTCCGTGGCGGCACTTTGGCGAGGGGGTGCCATCAAGGTGTCCCAGACCTTAGACAGTGTGCCCCTCGTTTGTGTGGACCGGTGAGAACTTGGTTGCCTACTGGAGGAACTGCCCTCCCTGCCGCCAACGTCACATGCTGGAAACATCTCCATCATATTCTGCACCAATTGCCTGTGGCAAGCATTGATGCGATTGGCCCTCCCCTCTACCGAAATAAAAGACGAGATGTTGTTTTTATACCGGGGGTCAAGGATAGCAAAGATCCAGTACTGGTTGTCCTCCATGATTTTGACAATACGCTTGTCGGTTGTAAAGCACCCCAACATGAACTCAGCCATGTCTGCCACAGTGTTAGTTGGCATGACTCCTCTGGCCCCACCGGAAAGTTCAGTCTCCATTTCCTCCTCATCCTCCATGTCTACCCATCCGCGCTGCAACAATGGGACGATTCGAAGTTGCCCGGAAGCCTCCTGTATCACCATCACATCATCGGACAACTCTTCTTCCTCCTCCTCCTCCTCCATTAAACGCAGTGAAGCGGACAGATGTGTGGACCTAGTCTCCAGCTGTGACGGATCGGATGCTATCCCTAACTCCTCTGTGTGATCTGAGTTATCCCTGATGTCAATCAGGGATTCTCTCAGAACACACAAGAGCGGGATTGTAAGGCTCACCATCGCATCCTCAGAGCTCACCCTCCTTGTGGACTCCTCAAAGACCCGTAGGATGTCACAAAGGTCTCTCATCCATGGCCACTCATGGATGTGAAACTGAGGCAGCTGACTTTGTGGCACCCTAGGGTTTTGTAGCTGGTATTCCATCAAAGGTCTCTGCTGCTCAACCACTCTATTCAACATCTGAAACGTTGAGTTCCAGCGTGTGGGGACGTCGCACAAAAGCCGGTGTTGTGGCACATGCAGGCGTTGCTGGAGAGATTTTAAGCTAGCAGCGGCTACTGTCGACTTGCGAAAGTGGGCGCACATGCGCCGCACTTTCACCAGTAGCTCTGGAACATTGGGGTAGCTCTTTAGGAAACGTTGCACCACTAGGTTGAAGACGTGGGCCAGGCATGGAACATGTTGGAGTCCGGCAAGCTCCAGAGCTGCTACCAGGTTCTGGCCGTTATCACAAACGACCATGCCTGGGCCCAGGTGCAGCGGCTCAAACCATATTGCCGTCTCATCGAGGAGAGCATCCCTCACCTCGGAGGCAGTGTGCTGTCTGTCCCCCAAGCTGATCAGCTTCAGCACAGCCTGCTGACGTCTACCAACGCCAGTGCTGCAACGTTTCCAACTCGTAGCTGGGGTCAATCTAACAGCGGAGGAGGAGGCGGTGGCGGAGGAGGAGGCGGTGGCGGAGGAGGAGGCGGTAGAGGAGGAGGAGGAGGGGGGTGTTCTTCTCGTGTCCCTGCCAGGAATGTTAGGCGGGGAGACGAGGTACACCGGGCCAGTTTGGGAAGCAGTCCCAGCCTCAACTACATTCACCCAGTGTGCCGTCAGTGAAATGTAGCGTCCCTGTCCGCATGCACTTGTCCACGCGTCGGTGGTCAAGTGGACCTTTGTGCAAAGCGCGGAACTAAGGGCCCGCCTGATGTTGAGTGACACGTGCTGGTGCAAGGCGGGGACGGCACACCGGGAGAAGTAGTGACGGCTAGGGACGGCATAGCGAGGTGCCGCAGTTGCCATCAGGTCCAGGAAGGCGGGAGTTTCAACAAGCCGGAACGCCAACATCTCCTGGGCCAGCAGTTTAGCGATGTTGGCGTTCAAGGCTTGCGCGTGTGGGTGGTTAGCAGTGTATTTCTGCCGCCGCTCCAATGTCTGAGAGATGGTGGGTTGTTGTAAAGAAACGCCTGATGGTGCCTTTGATGGTGCAGGAGAAGGAGATAAGACAGGACCAGGGGAGGATGAGGTAGAAGTCAACAAAGTGGCGGAGGCAGATGAAGTGGTGTCCTGGCTCGTCCTCTGGAGTGCATCGCCAGCACAGTCAGCAGTGGCAGTGGCAGAGGCAGAGACAGTGGCAGAGGCAGTGGCAGTGGCGTGAACGGCAGGCGGCCTTTGTCCTGCCGTTGCTGCCTGCCACTGATTCCAGTGCTTGGATTCCAAATGACGGCGCATTGAAGTGGTGGACAGGTTGCTCTTCTCAGAGCCCCTAATCAATTTCGAGAGGCAAATTGTGCAGACAACACTATATCTGTCCTCGGCGCATTCCTTGAAAAAACTCCACACCTTCGAGAAACGTGCCCTCGAGGTGGGAGTTTTTCGGGGCTGGGTACGAACTGGAACATCTTGGGAGATTCCGGGTGTGGCCTGGCTTCGCCTAAGCTGCTGACCTCTGCCTCTGCCTCTAGCTACCCTTTTTGGTGCTGCACCTGCCTCAACATCCACACTACTTTCCCCGCTTGACATCCCCCCTGTCCAGGTCGGGTCAGTGTCCTCATCATCCACCACTTCCTCTTCCAACTCCTGTCTCATCTCCTCCTCCCGCACAATGTGCCGGTCAACTGGATGCCCTGACGGCAACTGCGTCACATCATCGTCGATGAGGGTGGGTTGCTGGTCATCCACCACCAAATCGAACGGAGATGGAGGAGACTCTAGTGTTTGAGCATCTGGACACAGATGCTCCTCTGTTAGGTTCGTGGAATCGTGACGTGGAGAGGCAGGTTGAGGGACAATGAAAGGAGCGGAGAACAGCTCTGGGGAGCAGGGACAGTTTGGGTTATTGTTCTGTAAAGCTTCGGAATTTTGGGAGGAAGGAAGACAAGACTGTTGGGTAATAGGAGGAGAGGAGGCAGAGTCTGACTGGCTGCTGGACAATGTGCTGTAAGCGTTCTCTGACAGCCATTGCAAGACCTGTTCCTGGTTCTCGGGCCTACTAAGGTTTGTACCCTGCAGTTTAGTTAATGTGGCAAGCAACCCTGGCACTGTGGAGTGGCGCAATGCTTGCTGCCCCACAGGAGTAGGCACGGGACGCCCTGTGGCTTCACTGCTACCTTGCTCCCCAGAACCATTCCCCCGACCTCGCCCACGGCCTCGTCCACGTCCCTTTCCGGGAGCCTTGCGCATTTTGAATTCCTAGTTAGAAATTGGCACTGTATACCAGTAGTAAAAATTGTGGGTGCACGTAACCCCAATATATTCTTTGAATTACCAGTCAGAAACTGGCACTATATGGCAGTAGCAAGAAATGAGGGTATTTGTATTCCCAATATATTCTTTGAATTCCCAGTCAGACAATGGCACTGTATACCAGTAGTAAAAATTGTGGGTGCACGTAACCCCAATATATTCTTTGAATTACCAGTCAGAAACTGGCACTATATGGCAGTAGCAAGAAATGAGGGTATTTGTATTCCCAATATATTCTTTGAATTCCCAGTCAGACAATGGCACTGTATACCAGTAGTAAAAATTGTGGGTGCCCGTAACCCCAATATATTCTTTGAATTACCAGTCAGACACTGGCACTATATGGCAGTAGCAAGAAATTAGGGTATTTGTATTCCCAATATATTCTTTGAATTCCCAGTCAGACAATGGCACTGTATACCAGTAGTAAAAATTGTGGGTGCACGTAACCCCAATATATTCTTTGAATTCCCAGTCAGACACTGGCACTATATGGCAGTAGCAAGAAATGAGGGTATTTGTATTCCCAATATATTCTTTGAATTCCCAGTCAGACAATGGCACTGTATACCAGTAGTAAAAATTGTGGGTGCACGTAACCACAATATATTCTTTGAATTACCAGTCAGAAACTGGCACTATATGGCAGTAGCAAGAAATGAGGGTATTTATAACCCCAATATATTCTTTGAATTCCCAGTCAGACAATGGCACTGTATACCAGTAGTAAAAATTGTGGGTGCACGTAACCCCAATATATTCTTTGAATTCCCAGTCAGACACTGGCACTATATGGCAGTAGCAAGAAATGAGGGTATTTGTATTCCCAATATATTCTTTGAATTCCCAGTCAGACAATGGCACTGTATACCAGTAGTAAAAATTGTGGGTGCACGTAACCCCAATATATTCTTTGAATTACCAGTCAGAAACTGGCACTATATGGCAGTAGCAAGAAATGAGGGTATTTGTATTCCCAATATATTCTTTGAATTCCCAGTCAGACAATGGCACTGTATACCAGTAGTAAAAATTGTGGGTGCACGTAACCCCAATATATTCTTTGAATTACCAGTCAGAAACTGGCACTATATGGCAGTAGCAAGAAATGAGGGTATTTGTATTCCCAATATATTCTTTGAATTCCCAGTCAGACAATGGCACTGTATACCAGTAGTAAAAATTGTGGGTGCACGTAACCCCAATATATTCTTTGAATTCCTAGTCAGACACTGGCACTATATGGCAGTAGCAAGAAATGAGGGTATTTGTATTCCCAATATATTCTTTGAATTCCCAGTCAGACAATGGCACTGTATACCAGTAGTAAAAATTGTGGGTGCACGTAACCACAATATATTCTTTGAATTACCAGTCAGAAACTGGCACTATATGGCAGTAGCAAGAAATGAGGGTATTTATAACCCCAATATATTCTTTGAATTCCCACTCAGACAATAGCACTGTATACCAGTAGTAAAAATTGTGGGTGCACGTAACCCCAATATATTCTTTGAATTCCCAGTCAGACACTGGCACTATATGGCAGTAGCAAGAAATGAGGGTATTTGTATTCCCAATATATTCTTTGAATTCCCAGTCAGACAATGGCACTGTATACCAGTAGTAAAAATTGTGGGTGCACGTAACCCCAATATATTCTTTGAATTACCAGTCAGAAACTGGCACTATATGGCAGTAGCAAGAAATGAGGGTATTTGTATTCCCAATATATTCTTTGAATTCCCAGTCAGACAATGGCACTGTATACCAGTAGTAAAAATTGTGGGTGCACGTAACCACAATATATTCTTTGAATTACCAGTCAGAAACTGGCACTATATGGCAGTAGCAAGAAATGAGGGTATTTATAACCCCAATATATTCTTTGAATTCCCAGTCAGACAATGGCACTGTATACCAGTAGTAAAAATTGTGGGTGCACGTAACCCCAATATATTCTTTGAATTCCCAGTCAGACACTGGCACTATATGGCAGTAGCAAGAAATGAGGGTATTTATAACCCCAATATATTCTTTGAATTCCCAGTCAGACAATGGCACTGTATACCAGTAGTAAAAATTGTGGGTGCACGTAACCCCAATATATTCTTTGAATTCCCAGTCAGACACTGGCACTATATGGCAGTAGCAAGAAATGAGGGTATTTGTATTCCCAATATATTCTTTGAATTCCCAGTCAGACAATGGCACTGTATACCAGTAGTAAAAATTGTGGGTGCACGTAACCCCAATATATTCTTTGAATTACCAGTCAGAAACTGGCACTATATGGCAGTAGCAAGAAATGAGGGTATTTGTATTCCCAATATATTCTTTGAATTCCCAGTCAGACAATGGCACTGTATACCAGTAGTAAAAATTGTGGGTGCACGTAACCCCAATATATTCTTTGAATTACCAGTCAGAAACTGGCACTATATGGCAGTAGCAAGAAATGAGGGTATTTGTATTCCCAATATATTCTTTGAATTCCCAGTCAGACAATGGCACTGTATACCAGTAGTAAAAATTGTGGGTGCACGTAACCCCAATATATTCTTTGAATTCCCAGTCAGACAATGGCACTGTATACCAGTAGTAAAAATTGTGGGTGCACGTAACCCCAATATATTCTTTGAATTCCCAGTCAGACACTGGCACTATATGGCAGTAGCAAGAAATGAGGGTATTTGTATTCCCAATATATTCTTTGAATTCCCAGTCAGACAATGGCACTGTATACCAGTAGTAAAAATTGTGGGTGCACGTAACCCCAATATATTCTTTGAATTACCAGTCAGAAACTGGCACTATATGGCAGTAGCAAGAAATGAGGGTATTTGTATTCCCAATATATTCTTTGAATTCCCAGTCAGACAATGGCACTGTATACCAGTAGTAAAAATTGTGGGTGCACGTAACCCCAATATATTCTTTGAATTCCCAGTCAGACACTGGCACTATATGGCAGTAGCAAGAAATGAGGGTATTTGTATTCCCAATATATTCTTTGAATTCCCAGTCAGACAATGGCACTGTATACCAGTAGTAAAAATTGTGGGTGCACGTAACCCCAATATATTCTTTGAATTACCAGTCAGAAACTGGCACTATATGGCAGTAGCAAGAAATGAGGGTATTTATAACCCCAATATATTCTTTGAATTCCCAGTCAGACAATGGCACTGTATACCAGTAGTAAAAATTGTGGGTGTATATAGCCCCAATTCTATTGCTAGGGGACTTGCAGGGTATTTCTGGGGTGAAGGTGGGGGGGCACACCGTTGGAACGGGTATCGGGGTATATATCGGGTATACGGGAATACACTGACAGTGTATTCCATTCAGGATCCTGGGAAAGCTGGGTTGCGGCGATTGAGCCCGTCAGTGCCACGTTACACTGACAAGCTTCTCCCTGGAATTTAGCTCTTACAAGAGCTGTTGGTTGTCTTCTCCTTCCTATCCTAGCCTGTCCCTGCCTACCCAGAATCTAAGCCCTAGCTAGCTGGACGGAAACCTCCGTCCCCGGTGAATTGCAAGCTCAGAATGACGCGAACCTGGGCGGCGCTGTTCTTTTAAATTAGAGGTCACATGTTTTCGGCAGCCAATGGGTTTTGCCTACTTTTCTCAACGTCACCGGTGTCGTAGTTCCTGTCCCACCTCCCCTGCGCTGTTATTGGAGCAAAAAAGGCGCCAGGGAAGGTGGGAGGGGAATCGAGTAATGGCGCACTTTACCACGCGGTGTTCGATTCGATTCGAACATGCCGAACAGCCTAATATCCGATCGAACATGAGTTCGATAGAACACTGTTCGCTCATCTCTACACAAGACGCTAACCTCTCGAAGTCCACATCCACAGCTGCTTCAGTCTTTGTCCAGTAGTATTTCTTATTGGCACCATATTGTAAATGACATGTCCAAATGGTTACATAGCAAGTATGGGTGAAATAAGGATTTCATTTTCAACCTAATAATGACTTGCTATGGTTATCCAGAGGAAGGCGAAAAACCCCCTGAGGAACAAGTATTGGTTTGTCCTCAGTTTAGGGGGAAAAAAATTCCTTTCTGACCCCAAATATGGCGATCGGAATGAATCCCTGGATAGTCGGTGCTGGAATCTACATGGACATTCAGTGCAGGTTTGGCAGGTTTAATGCACGAAGGAGAAGGTCTGCAACACTCTTCTTTAGGTAAAACTTAAATGCTTTAATCCAGAGGTTCTCAAACTTATTTTGTCTACCGCCCACTTCGAGAATTAATTATTTTCTAGCGCCCCCCCAAATTTTTTCACTTTACTACATCTTAAGAATCACAATCGCAGTCATTATGTTAATAATTAAATTATGTGTGTCATGTGAAAATAAGACTTTCTGATGAGGGTAATGTAAAACACCATTTTATAATATTAGGAAAACTTTTATTCATGTTATTAAAACAAACATTTCATTTTTAATTTTAAAACTCATCTAATGTGAAGGATGAATTTGATGATTTTTAACAAGTTTGTTAATATCAGGCTCGAATTTACTCAAAAACAGCCGTAAGTCACCGCGTTCGGTAATCTGCAACCGATTTCTCTTTTTAGTTAGCAACGTTGCCACAGTCCACGTTCACACAAATACGATGATGGGAATGCTATCAAAAATCGTTGAACGATGGACCACAATCCAGGGTACAATTGCGGGATTGGCTTTTGTAGCCAAAATTCTTGGTATCCATTTTTGAACTTTATTTTTATTTCCTCGTTCGTTATCAGTTCTATGAGTTCTTCTTCCAGCTGGGGTAATCCTGCTGTGTTGATATTTGAAAAAGGATCCAACACCCAGTCCGGTATTTCCAATTTTAAAATGTGCTGGAATGATCTGCCTTCTAAGCTGCCTAAAAATCTTCTTTCTTCCTGTTTGCTCGCATCAATTAACCCCGCCCCCAAATTAGCGTGTAGCTCCGCCCACCAAATAGCGTGATCCTATGGGATGACTGAAGGGCCTGTGATGTCATCAAAAGGTCCTGTAGACTTGGATTTACCTTGTACGGAGTTTCCTAAAGGACCTGGCTCCTCTGCCCACTAGCAGCCTGCTCTATATAATAAAGCTTTATCCTAGTGAACAGAGAGACCGGGTCCTTTAGCCCAGTAGGATTTCGACTGCTTTATATAAGAAAGCAGCACTTATTCCACACACACACACACACCCCACACCCCCTCTATCTCACAGCAGGGAGCTAGGTGATGTGTATGTGATGTGTATGTGTGGTGCAGACACAGGCTGGCTCCGTACACTCAGACCCCACACAGCAGGGAGCTACGTCATGTGGCTCCCTCAGCAATGAGCAGGGGGCCAGGTGCTAGTGTCCATAATGAATTGAATAAAGTAAGATAGTGGACAAACAAAGCAGTTTTGCTGAAGCAGTGTATTTAGGAAAAGTCTTAAATCCACATTAACCAGCAGTATAGATAGAATGATTGGGTACTATTCCGTTATCGGGCCAGCAGCAGCGCATTTCAGCACCAGCTTTCGGGACAGCAGTTCAGTTCAGCAGCGGGAATTACAATGACATCCGAGGACTGCTGGCCCGATGCTTGTGCCCAGTAGCCAGTACATCAATGACCCCCCCTCCATCTCCTCCTCCTTCCAGTGCTGCCCCCCAGCTCTCCTTACATCTACCCCGTACCCTCTCCCCGCCACATGACTAAGCCGATGCTGGCCCGATGATAGAGGCCGTGCTTGTGTGTAGTAGGCAGTACATCGATCGATGCCCTCATCCTCCTCTTCCTTCCAGTGCTGCCCCCCAGCTCTTCTTACATCTGCCCCGTACCCTCTCCCTGTAATAGGCCTCACCGTAAATCTTGAGCAATGAATGCTACTAGATAGCCGCCGGACGCTGCAGAAAGTTTGTCCCTCCGGCTCACTGTAGCTCACCGTTCCTATAGTCGGCGTGTTTCTTGTCAGGGCCTGGATTGAGCCCCGGTGTCTTTCCTTTCGGTCTCGGTACTAGCGCTGAGGTGAGGCCTAGTCGTGTGGCGGGGAGAGGGTACGGGGAAGATGTAAGGAGAGCTGGGGGGCAGCACTGGCAGGAGGAGAAGGATGGGGGAGGGGGGTCATCGATGTACTGGTTACTGGGCACAAGCATCGGGCCAGCAGTCCTCGGATGTCATTGTAATTCCCGCTGCTGAACTGCTGTCCCGAAAGCTGCTGCTGAACTGCGCTGCTGCTGGCCCGATAACGGAATAGTACCAATGATTGTTATGATACCACCCCTTTAAATTAGCCATCGCCCCCCCTAAACTGCTTCAACGCCCCACCAATCTTCTCTGTGCCCTTTACTGCCCCCCTATAGGCCTCCAGCGCCCACAAGGGGGCGTTATCGCCCACTTTGAGAAAGACTGCTTTAACCCATCGTTTAAAACCAGAAAGTAGACACACAGCAGTGATAACAGAAAAACATAAAGGTGCGTTAAAAAGGTTTAATGCACATCAGTGGAGAAAGGATTGTCCTAGATTCTGCGAAGAAAGACTTATCGGCCGATTACTCCTATAAGAAGACAAATACACATGTGTAAGAAGCGGCTCATAACATACATACATATATACTATACAACTGTGGGGTGGCGGATATAAAAATAATGATAATGTATATAGTGCGTGTTCCCAGAAAAGAAGGAGATTCTTTGTAATCTCATTGCACCTTTTTACTCTTTTAACACAGATGCAGCCAATTTTAGGACGTGTCAGCACCTCTATGTGGTATAATGTACAGGGACCGTCCACACTCCTATATAGTATACTATAGAGCTGGGCTCAGTAACCTCTGGGCTTGTGAAGATGGGAAGTATAGTTTCACAACAGCTGGATGCTCAAAGGTTTCTGATCCCAGCTATGGAGGACCTATCAGATCCCTGCTATGGAGGACCTATCAGATCCCAGCTATAGAGGACCTATCAGATCCCTGCTATGGAGAACCTATCAGATCCCTGCTATGGAGGACCTATCAGATCCCAGCTATAGAGGACCTATCAGATCCCTGCTATGGAGGATCTATCAGATCCCTGCTATGGAGGACCTATCAGATCCCAGCTATAGAGGACCTATCCGATCCCTGCTATAGAGGACCTATCAGATCCCTGCTATGGAGGACCTATCAAATCCCTGCTATAGAGGACCTATCAGATCCCTGCTAAAGAGGACCTATCAGATCCCTGCGATAGAGGACCTATCAGATCCCTGCTATAGAGGACCTATCAGATCTCTGCGATAGAGGACCTATCAGATCCCTGCTATAGAGGACCTATCAGATCCCTGCTATAGAGGACCTATCAGCTGTCCGGTGTGGTGTAGTACAGAGGGCCTTCCAGCTCTCCAGTATTGTGCAGTTGTCCAATGTGTGTCCTCCTGAAGTATATATCCCCCCAGTATAGACCTACATACAGGTCAATGGTTGTGATAAATAGACTCACCAGCTCGATGTCTTTTGCAGGAATACATTGCAGTGATTTCCTTTATCTTACCCCGGAGTCTTATTAGGGGTTTTCAGGGTCCTGGGCTGGTTCTCTCAGGCTGATGGAGACACCTTCTCGGGACAACCTTAAAGATAAATGCTGAGAGGAAAAAAAGAAAATATTTCACATCAGAAACGCTCTTATGAATATAGATCTAATTTATACGTGAAGTGGGCATTTCTGTTTTAGGGAGAAATTGTCATCTTCTACATATGTGGAGCACATGAGACACGTCACACATCTACTCACCTGGAAATCTGTATAATTGGTCAGTTGTTGAATTACGAGGCAGAACATCTGAACCCACTCGACCACCATGCCTGCATCAGAGATGACCTACAGAAGAGAAGGAGAGAATAGCAGATATTAGTGCCCGGATTTACTCACCATTGTCTGCTGTGGATTGAGATAGAAGGAAATCTTATCCACCAAGAGATTCCATTTTACTGTTAAGGGGATCCTATCATTGGGAAACCCTATTTTCACAGGCTATTCTTCTCCTGCCTTTATTTTTCTGCTCTACGCTGTCGTTTTGGAGACTTTTCTTATTTCTTCTTTATTCAAACGAGTCTTCAGAAAGCACTGAGGGCGTCCCCTGTTCCTTAAGGCACACGCTCTTCCGAAGATCCAGCGTCGCTTCTCCGCAGCATTAGCACCTGCCGATTCTGTGTTCAGGATTCAAATTCCGCACATGCTCAGTCAGCTCTGCCATTTCACATTGGACAGAGGCAACTGAGCATGTGCAGGATTTGAATCGGCGGGTGCTGATGATGCGGAGAGGCATCAGCACAAGAAGAGAGAGGCGGCGCTGGATATTCGGAGGAGCGTGTGCCTTGAGCAGAGGGGACACCCCAGCACTTTCTGAGCACAGGAGGAACGCCATCTGTGCTTTCTGAAGACTCATTTGTATAAAGAAAAAATAAGAAAATTATCCAAAACGGCGGCGCGGAGCAGAAAAATAAAGGTAGGAGAAGAATAGTCTTTCTAATCAGTGGCAATTCAGACCCAAGAGTATAATAATCAGAGAACCAGGGGAAGAAAAACATAAAAAAGACTCTGTTACTCACCTATCTCCCGGCTCCTACACTGTCAGCCTCCGAAGTAGTCCATCTTCAATGACGTCAGACGTCACATGACCCAGGACACAGGCCGGGGTCATGAGACGTCAGATGACTAGGCCGAAGCCTGCCCGGATCGTGGAGAGGTAAGTAACAGTGCTTTTTATGTTTCTTACCTCTCCCAGGCCGTCAATCATTATACTCGGGGGTCCGAAAAGACCCCCGAGTATAATGATAGCAACGGTAGCGGCTGTAACCAGGCCCCTAATGTCCCGGGCCCTGTGGCAGCTGCCTCTGCTGCTACGGCAGTAGTTACACCACCGTTTCTAAAGGTTATTCCGATGTGCGGTTAGTGAAAATAGGGTTTCCCAATGATAGAATCCCCTTAAACATGATGTATATGGATAATACAAGATGGTGGAAAGTGAAATAAACTCACCTGCTTATGGTTGTCAGGGATTAGATGGAGGTAAAAACTGGACATGACTCCACTGACTGGAAGGACAAGTTAAGGAAAAGTAACAGAATTCTAATATTATAGTATTTCCTATATTCACTGCCTAAATTGGGAAAAAAATTTAGGGGGAACTCTGGAATAATTATATACAAAAACCGGGGACGTCACCAAGTAGGCCTGAAGCCTTCTGGAGCCAGAAGAAGTAAGTAACAGTGATTTTATGTTCCCTCACCTCTCCTAGCCCTACGATCCTTATACTATTGAGGGCTGAAAAGACCCCGGGTACAATGATAGTGGTATTTGTGTGGTTCCTTATACTGTTCCGGTATAAACTGGGCGTTCGGGACCAATTTACGCACTGCCTATATTGTTATATCAGATCTATGCTACAATAGAATCACAAGGGAGGACTTTACAGTTGGGGAATAAGCTTCAAATACCAGCCAGAATCCCCTCCCCCATTGTTTACAAAGCAGGAAGGAATGGCGGACACAGCGCCACACCTCCCATGAGGCGACCTGAAGCGACCGCTTCAGGCGGCGCTTTGCCAGGGCCTCGGGGAGGGCGGCATTTTTGCTGACCTAAGCCAGTCCAGGACAAGCTGTGAACCCATGGTTCCCCCCTGGGCGGACACCTCTTATTTTTTAAGGTCACTGATAAAAGAAACGCTTTGCTTGATGTTTTGCGGATTCTGCAGCTGATCCAGACACAAGAACCCACAGAACAAAACTACTGCTGTTTAGCCCCTTTGTTTCTGAGGCTAAACTCTGAGCAAAGCTGTGGCAGAAATCCGAAGCTCTGCCACCGGTTATACAGCGCTGGAATTTGGGGAGGAATCTAAGGCAGAAGACCACCTCAAGTTCCTCTCCAAATTCTGTCATGTGAATAAGGCCATAATCTCCTCCCCTCAGTATCACTTACTACCAGTTATATATAAAAGGATACAGAATAGCATTAGTACAGATGTCACCGAGGTCAGAGCCAGTCTAATATGGCACATTCGCCGACTGCTGAAGGACCTCTTATACAGGAGAATCGCTTGACATAAGTTGAAAATGTCAGCACATCCAAAACCGAGTCCTGAGCCAATATCGTGAGCTGTAAGGTTGACATTCACCTAGAATGGAAATACAGATATATGTTATCAATGAGGCTGACAAGGGTTAATTATGATTTGTATTTATAGACACCAGGGGGCGCCACTGTAACTGTGATTTCTATGGGAGAGACTAAAAAAATCCAAAAACTACAGATATATAACACAGTATAAACTATACTAAATATAAATAAATATATATATATATATATATATATATATATATATGTACTGACTGTCAGACAATGTTCACTTTCTATATTACATGACATATGATTGAATATTTCCAATAAAACAAGATAACTAACCGGAAATACAGCATTCAGGGCGGACCCAATACAGGATATCCATCCTATGGCGAGTAGTATTCGCTGGCCTATGAGATGTCGCTTCTCCGATGGTTCAGTCCGAATTATCATGAACTTGTATTGGAGGAGAACGATGCCAGCTCCTGTAATAGACAATACATGTTATCAGTCAGAGATTTCTATAGGTCACTTCTATAGACACCTGTACAATCTCCAGTCATGGCCGCCGGTCAGTGCTGATGTTTTCACCCTATTAGAAGCTCCACTTACCCAGAATGGAAGACACCATGAAGACCACCGTGTAGATCACGGACTCGGGCAGCCGAGCTGCTGTCGCACTGTGAAAGAGAGTAAAATATTGGGTGTTAGTAGGACACAAGCGGTGGAATTGTCACATCTCATCCCTATCTATAACTCTCCCCTCCCCCATACTATCCACTGACTATCCTTTAACTCAATCACTGCCACTTTTTTTTAGCAGATGTGATGGCTGCAGGTTATGAATAACCTCCGACCCTTTACCTGCCCCTACATATACTCTACACCCAATGATAGATTCCCTTTCTCAGATATAGAGGTGCAGTACATGAAAAAGGGAGTCAAATAAAATGATTATTTCTGACATTTACAATAATAGATACAAATATTAATCTGATAATAACAAGAATCAGGAATCTCGCCCCATCCCCTCTTACCTGATGTACGGATGTGTTTCATGCCCTAATATTACCGTTACGGCAAACAGGGTACTGAGACCCAATAGCATCCATATGGACCACAGGATAGGCAGGAACGCCAAACCCCGGATTTCCATGACGCAAAGTAGGTAGATTCGCTAAATAAATCGCTGCTTTATAGCACACTATCTCTTTCTCTGTAGCTACAGATAAGAAGACTGTGGGAATGGCAGGCAGAGGATTTTATAGGCTCAGAACTCGATGAGGTCACAAGAATTTTGTGATGTCATAGGTTCTCTTGCCATTGTTCCATCATTCCACATGCAGCCTGAAGCTGATTGGTGCTCAGTATTGTAGATCTTGTCACATCTATCCTAATATGCATATTGTATAAGAGAATCTCCTGCACATTGTAGTGTAATAGCTGCTATATCTATATTCATTTACAGGATTGTATAATACCCTGAGCCCCGCTGACCCTAAAAGACAGAAAAACCCACAACTCCTTGTATGTGGATATCGTCATATTTCTCTATAATCTCTAATCCAACATGTGGTTATTGGGCAAAGGAAACTGATTAATAAAAAGCTGTGAAACCGCCCCTGACACGCTGCGTATAGAGCTGTCTATAGAAGAACATATAGTGACTACGAGGCTCAGCCCAGAATAATCCCACAATAAGACACAAGAATAAACCACAGAAATCCCTCATCTGTATTATGTGTATTCCAGGGAGCGCAGATGGTGAATACATGTACAGGGAGCCGCGCGGTCACCTCTATGGGGGCAGATTCTATAGATGGTGATAAATCCATAATCCATTACCATTTATCACAAAGGTTTTATTGATGTTCAATATTGGAATCTGATCTTTTGATGGTGTTCAATTGGCTCGACCAACCAACCGGCCACGTAGTCACTTCCCAGTTGTTCCCTTCCAAAAATACTGCTCTCAGACTACTGTTTCTTTTAAGGAATTGTACTAATATAAGAATAGCATGTACCTTCTGTAAAAACAGCACCACTGTCCATCATGTATATTTTGTTTGTCCAGTCTGCACCATTACTATTACCTGCACGATACCCTAAGGGCCCCTGCACACGGAGGATACGCTGGCTGATTTTGAACGTGTAAACATTCCGAATCAGCAGTGTTTAAAACATGTTCCATTGCTTTCTATGGGACCCGGCATACGCGTGCTCCCCATAGAAATGAATGGGAAAAAGCAGCCCATTAATTTCTATGGGGAGAGCACGTATGCTACCGCCCATAGAAAGCAATGGGATCTGTTTTAAACGCCGCTGATTCGGAACGTTTACATGTTCAAAATCAGTCAGCGTATCCTCCGTGTGAAGGGGCCCTAAGAGAAAAAAGATAATATTGTAAAACATTCTCTGTGCTAAGTTTTTAGCAGGACTCCTTCTCTTTGACCTTCCATAACCATAGCTTTTTTTTTTACTTATTACAAGGTAAGAGTGTTGCCGTAGTTAGACAATGCCTCCTTCTCCCTCCTGTACTGACCTCTGACATTCAAGCTCATTGTAGCTAGCGGGAAAAACTACTGTCAGCGAAGCTAAAAGGCAAAAGAATATGATTTTAAATTGATGGTGTTGTGTTATAGGCTCTGGTGTAACCAGAAACGGCGGGGACCCGTGGCGAACTTTTGACAATCGACCCCTCCTATGCATTCCTGCGCGCTCTATTATACCCCATAGTGGCCTCTGCACACAGTATTATCCCCCACAGTGGCCTCTGCACACAGTATTATCCCCCATAGTGGCCCCTGCACACAGTATTATCCCCCATAGTGGCCCCTGCACACAGTATTATTCCCCATAGTGGCCCCTGCACACAGTATTATCCCCCATAGTGGCCCCTGCACACAGTATTATCCCCCATAGTGGCCCCTGCACACAGTATTATTCCTCATAGTGGCCCCTGCACACAGTATTATCCCCCATAGTGGCCCCTGCACACAGTATTATTCCTCATAGTGGCCCCTGCACACAGTATTATCCCCCATAGTGGCCCCTGCACACAGTATTATCCCCCACAGTGGCCTCTGTACACAGTATTATCCCCCATAGTGGCCCTGCACACAGTATTATTCCCCATAGTGGCCCCTGCACACAGTATTATCCCCCATAGTGGCCCCTGCACACAGTATTATCCCCAATAGTGGCCCCTGCACACAGTATTGTACCCCATAGTGGCCCCAGCACACAGTATTATGCCCCATAGTGGCCCCTGCACACAGTATTATCCCCCTTAGTGGCCCCTGCACACAGTATTGTACCCCATAGTGGCCCCAGCACACAGTATTATGCCCCATAGTGGCCCCTGCACACAGTATTATCCCCCATAGTGGCCCCTGCACACAGTATTATGCCCCATAGTGGCCCCAGCACACAGTATTATGCCCCATAGTGGCCCCTGCACACAGTATTATCCCCCATAGTGGCCCCTGTACACAGTATTATGCCCCATAGTGGTCCCTGCACACAGTATTATCCCCAATAGTGGCTCCTGCATACAGTATTATGCCCCATAGTGGCCCCTGCACACAGTATTATCCCCCATAGTGGCCCCTGCACACAGTATTATCCCCAATAGTGGCTCCTACACACAGTATTATCCCCCATAGTGGCCCCTGCACTCAGTATTGTACCCCATAGTGGTCCCTGCACACAGTATTATCCCCCATAGTGGCCCCTGCACACAGTATTATGCCCCATAGTGGTCCCTGCACACAGTATTATCCCCAATAGTGGCCCCTGCACACAGTATTATCCCCCATAGTGGCCCCTGCACACAGTATTATCCCCCATAGTGGCCCCTGCACACAGTATTATCCCCAATAGTGGCTCCTACACACAGTATTATCCCCCATAGTGGCCCCTGCACTCAGTATTGTACCCCATAGTGGTCCCTGCACACAGTATTATCCCCAATAGTGGCTCCTGCACACAGTATTATGCCCCATAGTGGCCCCTGCACACAGTATTATCCCCAATAGTGGCCCCTGCACACAGTATTGTACCCCATAGTGGTCCCTGAACACAGTATTATCCCCCATAGTGGCCCCTGCACACAGTATTATCCCCCATAGTGGTCCCAGAACACAGTATTATGCCCCATAGTGGCTCCTGCACACAGTATTATGCTCCATAGTGGCCCCTGCACACAGTATTATCCCCAATAGTGGCCCCTGCACACAGTATTGTACCCCATAGTGGCCCCTGCACACAGTATTATCCCCTATAGTGGCCCCTGCACACAGTATTATCCCCCTTAGTGGCCCCTGCACACAGTATTATCCCTCATAGTGGCCCCTGCACACAGTATTATCCCCCATAGTGGCCCCAGCACACAGTATTATACCCCATAGTGGCCCCTGCACACAGTATTATCCCCCATAGTGGCCCCTGCACACAGTATTATGCCCCATAGTGGTCCCTGCACACAGTATTATCCCTAATAGTGGCTCCTGCACACAGTATTATGCCCCATAGTGGCCCCTGCACACAGTATTATCCCCCATAGTGGCCCCTGCACACAGTATTATCCCCAATAGTGGCTCCTGCACACAGTATTATCCCCCATAGTGGCCCCTGCACACAGTATTATCCCCCATAGTGGCCCCTGCACACAGTATTGTACCCCATAGTGGTCCCTGAACACAGTATTATCCCCAATAGTGGCTCCTGCACACAGTATTATGCCCCATAGTGGCCCCTGCACACAGTATTATCCCCAATAGTGGCCCCTGCACACAGTATTGTACCCCATAGTGGTCCCTGAACACAGTATTATCCCCCATAGTGGCCCCTGCACACAGTATTATGCCCCATAGTGGTCCCTGCACACAGTATTATCCCCAATAGTGGACCCTGCACACAGTATTATGTCCCACTCTTGACTCCCATAAACAATTATTATACTCTGGGGTCTTTTCAGACTCCAGAGTATAATAATCAGAGACCCAGTGAAATAAAAACCTAAAAAACTGTTTCTTACCTGTCCCCCGGCTCCTACACCGTCAGCCTCCGCTGCTGTCCATCTTCAATGACGTCGGACGTCACATGACCTGGGAAGCAGGCCGGGTTCATGTGACGTCAGACAACTAAGAAGGAGGCCTGGCAGGGTCGTGGAGAGGTAAGTAACAGTGTTTATGTTTCTTACCTCTCCCGGTCTGCCAATCATTATACTCGGGGGTCCGAAGAGACCCCCGAGTATAATGATAGCTGCGGTAGCGGCTGTCACTGGGCCCCTAATGTCCCGGGCCCTGTAGCAGCTTCCTCTGCTGCTATGGCGGTAGTTACACCACTGGTTATAGGAAGACTAAACCTAAAGTGAAAAATTACTATTCAGGATAAAGTAAACTGATATCCAAGTTTTTCTGAAGGTTTTTAGAATTTTTCTCTTACTGACTCTAATGTCGGAGACCTATACATGTAAACTGTCCCAATCATGTGATAATCCCAGGAATGGGGTTGTGGAAAGGATGATGCTTACTTAATCCCTGCCCCAAAGTGGACGTTTTGGGGGTGTTTAGTGATGATTCTAGGGGCAGAGCTTAATGTGCAGATATGTATGGCCGGGTTTACTCCTGCACCCGGTCTCCAGTTTAGCCAATCCGGCGGGTCTCCGTCTTCTGCCCCGAGGAACTGGACAGGAGACGGAAACCCAGCAGACTGTTTTCAAACCCATTCACTTGAATGGGTTTGCAAAATGACCGCTCATGTGCATCTTGTGCCTGTCCACGGTTTTTTAACTGGACACAAAGTCCTGCATGTCTGACTTTATGTCCGGTTAGAAAAATAATGACTTCGCTGCGGACAAGCAAAAGACGCACACGGGTGGTCACTTTGCAAACCAATTCAAGTGAATGGGTTTGAAAACTGACTGCTGGTTTCCGTCTCTTGTCCAGTTTCTCGGGGCAGAAGATGGAAACCTGCCAGATTGGCTAAAGTGGAGACTGGGCGCAGGTATGAACCGACTGCCGACATAAAGCAGAGATCTGGGACATGAGATTTATGATATAATTTTGGCAGCCTGACTATCTGTATGCAATGTACATCATTTCAAACTTTATAAAATGCATATTTTTCAAAATTTCCACCAAATTTCCTATTTTTTCATAATTAAACACAAAACATATCAACCAAAATTTACCACTAACATGTAAGTACAATGTGTTACGAAAAAACGATCTCAAAATCACTTTGGTAAGTTAAAGCATTCCAAAGTTATTGCCACATAAAGTGACACACGTCAATTTTAAAAAATCGAGCTTGGTCAGGAAGTCAAAAAGTGCCATCGGCGGGAAGGGATTAAGTTCAAAGACCTTTTTTATGTAGAAAGTGATAAGTACCTGGCCTTATAGAGTGAAGTTAGATTGAAAGTGAAGCCTTGAGAGCTTTTGGGGATCTGAGAAGAAGGCAAACCATGCGTCTTGTTTTTATCGGCATGTTTCTTGCTGATCTGTATTTTGGAGGGGCCGATCAGATGCTCTCACTGGATCTCTCTCTAAGGGGGTCTCACCAAGAATATAGAACTTTTTGATAGACTCATCCAGCTCGTTCTGCCAAGTATTGAAGAATTTCTGAACTTTGACAAACAGCTTGGGGGTCTTGGTAAGTGACACATACTCTTCGCCTTGGGTAACGTGGGCAATGTCCAGGTTAAATTTCTGAATTTTCTGTCACGGTATAAAATAACACATATACGTAAAGTCAATACTGAAGAACAAGTGTATGTGTAAGTCCTCCAGTCTACCAGGAGAACTTTACAGAAAATTGCTATTGGAGACCATTGGCATCAGAAAAAAAAAATCAAAGTTCTGATATAACTTTATGGAGTAGCAATGGATGGGTAAATAAACAAAATAAAATTAAGACAAAAAAAAATAAATTAAAAAAGGAACATCACTACCACATCCACCTCACAGGTTCTAATCCCACCCTCAGCGACAAAAAAATATTTGCCACTTACATGAAAATTACTGTAAAAAAAAAAATTAGTAACAGATGTTTCCCCTCCCTTTTTATTTGACATTTTCTCAGATATTTAAAAAAAAATGCAAAAGGAAAAAAACATAGAAACAAATCCCAATGTATCACCAAAAATACACAGAAATTATTTGAATAACTAGAAAGAAAATTTTTTTTTAGAGTTCTTAAAAATGCATGAACAAAAACAGAACCATAGACAATCAATGGCAGAAAAATCCTGCCAACAGGGAGAATGGGTTGGTCCTAACGTGGTTAAGCCAATTGCATTAAAAAGTGGTCTTCTGGTTGCAACACTCAGGAGGGCCAGGGCTGGTATCACAAGTAATATCCGAGGTGGCCGGCTTTCCAGGGGGGTCCCTTGGTCCCGAAAATGCACAAAATCTCCTTTTTGATGTCCCCGATTACCCGCCCCCACGTGATATCTGACAATGACAACAGACAACCAGGCTTCGGGGGTAATCGTTGCTTTTCTTTTTACTAGCAGGACAAAGTAATACAAATGTACATATGGGGGACTTCTTCACATACAATACAGCGATCTTTGTAGGTAGTGTCCAATTAGCAGAGGATGGGGCAGAATGCTTTGGATAGTAGTTGCTTGGCAGTTAACTTGTATATACTTGTAAAGATGGCCTGTATCCAGGGGGTTAGTCCTCAACAAAACTGGGTACACGTATATAGAAGAGGAGATACAATTCGGCAGCGGGAGACCCTCAATTTCTGCCAGACTAGCTATGGGTTTCTTAACTATAGATTTGTCCCAAAGACTTACTTGGATAGAGATATACGTGTGAGGTCCCAAATGTACGGATAAAACAAGTCCATCAACTTCAGCGCTTGTAAGATTAGAGCTTCAGAGGAAAACACTCTCTGAGAAGGGCCTTGAGGACAGAGGAGAAGGCATCTCTGCTTGGTGTACCCTGATAGTGGGAAGCCATTATCCGTGCTCCATGTGCTCTGTCTGCTAGCTGTCTCATGTCTTAGACTTGTAGCCCCACACAAAAGAAGTCAGCCAAAAACGTCCCCAACCCCCTCTAGAGAGGGTGGTCACTCAACACTCCCTCCAGGCCAGTCAAGGGAGCCTGATTGGTCCTGGAGGTCAGCTAATCATAATGGACACTCCCTTTACAGTAACAACTCAAATTACAATGGCAAAGTATAGGCAGGTGTAGTTCACAAAAACATCCACAAGATGGCGCATTAATAGACCCCGTGTGTGCTGGCTCTGGAAGAATAGAAATATATAGAAGGAATGAAGAGGGAGGAAAATATTTACCTTATATGCAAATGTCCATATCATCTCGGTCTGCAAGGACTATAAAAGGGAATTGGACTAGCAGTACCGGCATTACACTAGAGAGGTGGGCTTCTCAGAGAAGACGGCATGGAAAATATAGTTTGTGGGGCAACACGGTGGCTCGGTGGTTAGCACGGCAGCCTTGCAGCGCTGTAGTCCTGGGTTGGAATCCTGCCAGGAACATCTACAAGGAGTTTGTATGTTCTCCCCGTGTTTGTGTGGATTTCCTCTCATTCTAAAGGTGCATTCACACTGAGTTTTTTGGCGTGTAATTTGGCGCGTCATTTTACGCGCGGTTTTTTTTACGCGCGTGTTTATTGAACGCATCGCGCTACATAGGCGTTTTCTGGCACGTCTTCAACTCGCGCTTACGGAAGCGTAAAAACACCTACAACTCATTAAAAACAAGAGCCAGCCCACTGGGCAGGGCCAGAAAGGACAACCCATTATTTAATCACCATACACCTGTCATGATGGACACGAGAGAGTTTGAGCTCTGATGAGAAGGCCATTACCTTTACCTTTACAGAAGACTGAAAAATGTCGCAGAGTGCAAGGAGAACAGCTATTGTTAAAAAGGCCAATTTGCACTTTCTAGAATGTTTTTCAAGACAGTCTTTCAGGCTGGCCTTCTATTTAGTAGGCAGCATGTATAGCACTGTACTGAGTTTGCAGGGTGTAGGAATGCAGCCTCCTTGTTGGGCTAGGTGACATCATGTTGATTTTCACATGAGTCTATTTTGAGTGGTTCTGAATGTATACTGTACAGTGCTGTAGGTGCTGCCTTGCAGAAGTATCTTCCTGACAGACTAGCTGTGCGGAGCAATGCTCTGAAATCTGCGCACTGTTGGCTTTGCAGAAGTATATTGAGCAGCCTGTGGGCCAAACCATGAAAACTTCTCCCTTATAAAGAGGACCTTTCATCATATCCAGCCACATGCAGTGTTATATACTGCTGGAAAGCTGACAGTGCACTGAATTCAGCGCACTGTCAGCTTTCCAGCACTATATAAAACACTGCATGTGGCCGGATATGATGAAAGGTCCTCTTTAAAGATGCCTATGGTGAAAGGCAGGAAAATCTGCAGTATATTGCAAGCTAATGTATTGAAAAGAAGAAAACACAAAACAATGTATAAACTTTTTAACCAAAAAAAATATATATTTATTACAATATTTACAACGTAGAATCCCCCCCCCCCAAAAAAAAAAAAAAAAAAAAAAAAAGGAGAAAAGAGCATGGGGAAGGAAATTAAGAAGACGGATAATCATCCGGACTCAAAAGTGAACAGTGTATTGGGCTGGGAAGCGGAGAGTCCGCAACATGGGGAGCAGGAGATGGCACAAATGTGGGCCCGGGACTGGGAAGTAGGGGCTGTGTTGGGGTGGAGGATAAGTTTGGGGATTGTTGTTGGGCTGGAGGACAAGTGGCTGGGCCACGGCAACACAGCTGCCGGAACTGGGATATGAGATATACTGGAAGTCTGCCGCCACAGCATGGACATACGCCTTGAAATCTTGCTGTCTCTCATGTGGCAACTGATGGCAGATAGCTGCCACATCATTCCCAAAGTAACTGGCGTGGTCCTGGCTGTTCACCCTCCGGATAAAGGACACAGCTTCCCGCTCAACATCCAACTGTCTGTCCTCTATCCGGGAGGTCCTTCCAGTCTGCTCGTGGTTGGAAGGTGTGCAGCGTTGAGGGGCACGACGTCCATGCCTCCTCCTCTGGGTGAGTGACACCGGCTCCTGGGCTGACTCTTCTTCCGTGAGAAGTTGGCCAGCCGGAGAAGAAGCAGGTGACATTGGCTCGGAACCCACTCGGAAGGAGGTGTCGTCATCACTGGTTTCTTGTCGTCCCCTCACCGATTCATACGAGCAATCGGCAGGCGGGCTTTGTGGGTGGCTGGCCTCTATAGTCTGCAGTTCCTTTGGTGGTGCAGGGGAGTCTGACAGTGTCTGTGTGACATTGCCTGAAGATCTGGATGGTGAACAAAAAAAAAAGAAAAAAACATTACTTAAAAGGCCGTCGATTTTAACCATTAAACACAAAAAGAGATTATTAAAAAAAACACTTATGACTTTTCTCCCATGCCGCTGAGCAGGAACTGCAGATCCTCATAGAAGGTAATTTTCTGCCGCTTGGCAGGAGAGGCCCCACTCCGCTCCGCCTTCCAGATCTCCCGTATGAAGCGGTCCCGCACACTCTTCCACCGTGTGCGAACATCGTTTTCTGTGAAAAAAATATAGAAAAAAAACAGCCAAAATAAAAAATGCTTTTTCACATAAGCCAGTGTTAAACATACACAATTGCAACAAAACAAAAAAAGCTGAATGCAAAAATATATTCATCAATTCGTATTTTATCACTGCGCCCAAAGCTGGACCACTGTGGCTCAAATAACTCCTCGCAGATGCTGATCCATGTGGCCTCTCGAGCATGGCGATCAGCATACAACGGATCGGCTTTAGCCCAAAGATTGGGTTTCAAATGAACCTGCATAGTTGGGAAGGGAAACATAACAGAGAAATTAATATACCAAAACGACACACCAGAAGGAGGCGCTACTATATCTATATGTTTGCATTTTTAACACATTTTCCTAAGAAACAGTGGCGTTGAAGTCCCAAACTCAACACATGAGTGTTTTTTTGTTGGGGTGTAAATGTTTGCCCTCCCTGTGAAAAGGCTAGTCCAGCTTTCTAAAACACATATGGCCCACATGTCAGAAGACTGGATATAAAACAACAACAACTGTATGGTGGGCCATAATTTGGCTACACTTTGGACATGACATACTAAAGTGCATATTTTCATGCTATTTATTTCCAGCAACATAATATGGTTCCTGCCATCTGGACCAGACACTTACTAATTCGATGAGGCGTGTCACGTTAATGTCCATTCGATGATAAGTGGACTTTTTGGGGGTTGTAGCTTTGGCCCCACGTGCAGACATGCTGTTTCTAAAGATTGAAAAAATAAAAACATGTTTTCACACAAAAACATAGTAATGTCATTGCCCACAAATTGTGTGAAAATCACCCCCAAAAAAAAAAAAAACATAGACAAAGAGTGAGAACATCACCAAACACATTATTGTGTGTGTTGTGATGCAAAACCCATACAGTATTAAAGGGGCTCTATCACTAGGAAAAGTCATTTTTAACTAATCACACCTTTGCATAGCCTTTAGAAAGTCTATTTCACACCTACCTATAGTATGTAGATTGCCTCACTGGTTTCTGAATAAGTCCGTTTATATTCATATGCTAATTAGACTAGTGCACGATAGATGGTGCACTCCTCTCTCTGCTGTTTTCTATGGAAGACTGCTGCTGATGACGATGATGACTCGGCTTCCTGTTTGCTTCACACACACAGAAGATAATGGGAGAGATGAGGCTGCTGGGAACTTCCTGATCTGGCTGGAGGCTCATTAGCATATGAATAAAAACGGACTTATTCAGAGACCACTGAGGCAATCTACATACTAAAGGTAGGTGTGGAATAGACTTTCTAAAGCCTATGCAAGCATGTGTTTAGATAAAAATGACTTTTCCCAGTGATAGAGCCCCTTTAAGGCCAATACAGGCTGCTCCCTTAACACAGCCATAATACACACTTTTCAGTCAAAAGGCCAGTGTTAACTGTGCAAAAAGTTCACTTTACAAAAAGTGCACCCGTCAAACAAATAGTACGTAAACACAACTTACATTTATGATGTTTTGAATGTGTTTAGAAATTTTCGGATAGCTTGCAGCTTGAATGGCCGTCCGTGTGTCTTTGGAGACCAAAATTGTGAGCTATGTATTCTGCTGTATTTAAAAACAAATGGAAAAAAAAACGTTAACGCGACCGTATACGCGCTGTCAAAACGGTCCGTTTCACCATAGATCTACGTCGTATTTGTTTAACGCGCGTAGAATAAACACGCGCGTTCCAAAACACACGCGAAAAAAAGACACGTGTAGAAATGACGTGCGTAAACAACGCGCGTCATTCCACACAGACGTAAAACACCATTGAAGTCAATGGCAGCCACAAAAAAACGCACGTAAAATGACGCGCCAAATTACACGCCAAAAAACTCTGTGTGAATTCTCCCTTAGTCATCTTCTATTATCATCTATTGTAGGACAGAATGGTCTTGTGATCCTCATATTTGATTTTCCTTCCATTGTTTGCTAATGTCTTTATAGAATGTAATAGAAATGGAATAGGATGGCACCGACACGAATCATAAGGTCCACATGGGCTGTCACACTTGAATGTCCCTATGATCACAAACTCACCTAATGTTCTCTCTCCACTTGTATCCACCTCTCGTGCCATCTCAAGGGCTTCACTTGTGGCAAATCCTGTACCTAATTGGTCTCAGCGATCACAGGACTCCCAGCAAGGAGGCGCCAGCACAAGACTGGCACGGACACTGGCGGTGGACAACAGAGACAGGTGAGTATGCTTTTTTCTTTGTTTTTTATTTTACACCTCCCCCCTGGCACATGAGTTGCTCCAATTCCTGGACAACCACGTTAAAGGATTTATCCATGTTTCGAATATTGATGGTCTGTCCTTAGGATAGGCCATCAATATTACATCTGTGATGATACAACAGCCAGGACCTCTGCAGATCAGCTCTTCCAGGACAGCGTGGCTACAGGTAATGGTAACATTTCTAGGAGCCGCACTCTTCACTTGCCATACAAGGTGTAGCAGCAGGTTTAGGTAGTGCACATGGTATAGTGGGTGAGCAGAATGTCTCCGGACATGTTATTACATTTAGCCGTTGTGTCTCAGTACCGCTGATCTGCAGGGTCCTGGCGGTGGGCCCCTAGAAACAATTCCACTGGTGGGCCCTAGACACCCCAGTCCAACCCTGGGTGATTCCAAATCCAGGCCTCCATTGGTTAATAAATTTGATTTCCATTGATGATTTTTGTGTGATTTTGTTGTCATCGCAGTTAACTTTGTACAGAACAAAGTCTTCAATGAGAATATTTCATTCATTCAGATCTAGGATGTGTTATTTGAGGGTTCCCTTTATTTTTTTGAGCAGTGTATGTTACATCATATAATGCAGCCGCTTCCATTACTATGGTATATACTATGTGATGGGATATTTCTCAGTGGGGTCCTATATATAACAGTATAATAGTGTACCCACTGACAGCTGCAGAGTCTTTCCTTATTACCTACATGGCTCTGGATTATTCTGGAGCTGGTATAGTTTAATATTATTGCTTATACAGTATTTAGGGTGAGACATTTACGTTATTTTTGTTTTAGAGAACCTTTAATTCCATGGTACTATATATTGGCCAGTCAGATAATAGAGGGGGTGTACATCTCGCCCAGACTACTCAGGTGGGCGAGATGAGAAAAGTCCAGGAATGATTTTTGGATTTTTGTTCTCTGCACTCAACTTTTGTCTGCTGAGCATTTTGTTAAAGGGGCTCTATCAGCAAAATTATCTTGTATGAGCCCCACATATGTGTGAATAGCCTTTAAAAAGGCTATTCAGGCACCATAAATCTTATTTTACCCCCTCCCCCCCCCCCCCCGTTTTAAAATAAAACTTTAAAAACATATATGCAAATCATGCCTTAGCGGCGTGCACACTGGGCAGTGATCCACGGTCCGACGTCATCTTCTGGCACGCCTACCTCTTCTTTCTTCTTCTTTCGGCGACGCTCTCCGGTCCTGGCTCTTCCCCGGCTTCATCGTCCACTTCTTCCGGTGGTTCAAATCCGATTGGATCAAATTTGGCGCATGTGCACTGCCATTGAGAAAAATGGTGCCAGAGCGTGCGCAATAGCTCCGGAGGGAGTGCTCTGCGCATGCGCCGGATTTGAACCAATCAGATTTGAACCGCAGGAAGAAGAAAACAATGAAGCCGAGGAAGAGCCAGGACTGGAGGGCGTCACTGAAAGAAGAAGAAAGAAGATGTAGGCGTGCCAGAAGATGATGTGGGACCATGGAGGACCGCCCAGCGTGCACAATAGGTATGATTTACATATATGTTTTCATAGTTTTACTTTAAAACGGGGGGGTTAAAATAAGATTAGCAGTGCCTGAATAGTCTTTTTAGAGGCTATTCACGGATATGTAGGGCTCATACAGCAAAATTTTGCTGTTAGAGCCCCTTTAAATGCTCAGTATCTGGCTGGAGTTTTAGGAATGGCAGGTAGGTTGTCAGTGGGACCTGTCATTCCACCCCCCTCTAGTCCACACATTGTGGAGGTTTCTGCAGTGTGTCAGCTGCTTTGAGTTCTCCTCATCAGGGAGGCTTAAAATGTTGCTCCAGCAGCAGTTCTTGGTCAGAGCTTGGCTGGAGAGCCAGCAGGAAGGTCACACCATTGGAGCTTTGCTGTATCATTCAAATTGTTATTGATTCTGTTATTCTAGGTGAGGTAACCTATTATATGTTCAGTCAGAGCCCAGCCGGGCAGGGATTTATTTTTGTATTGGTTTCTTTTGTTGCTGCACTGTTTTGGAGTGAAAGTAAAACTCTACCATTATTTTGGACTAATAATCTGGATTTGTGTGTCTATGCCACCCCACCTAGCAACCACAGACCCTGACATATATTATATATATATATATACTATATATATGTATATATATATATACATATATATATATATATATGTATATGTCTAAGTAGCTGAGTGATCTAGTGCAAGTGGAAGAGACGACCCTGCCCGCCTGGGCCTCCAATCTTTAGGCCAGTGATTTACTGTGTTACTGTCAGAGTCTGTACCTTATTATGTACCCCTAAAGGGCATGGTTGTTTGGGATTGGGAAGTGTACAAGTGCTTCCAAGCCATTATGTAACTGCAGGGGATTTCGGATACATTAACAAGCTGTTTTTGCCATTTCTTGACCGAACAGTGTTCTCCTGGCTTGTAAGTATATAGTACAGTATATACAGTACAGGAAACTTTGTGCTTTACCATTCTCTGACTTGTAGTCCGCAAGCCACCTTAGGCCTGTGGACTGTAGAGCAACGTCTACACTTTCCAAAGATGCCTTTCTTAATCTGCATTGCAGCTTTGTTTTCATGAAAATCAATATTTTATTCTTATGTCATTATCTAGAGCAGAGAGTGAAGCCCTGGCAAGAGAGGACACACCCATAAAGCGCTTCACAGCTAATTTGCATAAGAATGAAATACTAATTTGCATGAAAATGGAGCTGCAATGCATAAAAAGAAAGGCATTTGTGGAAAGTGTAGAATTTGCCCTACAAGGTGCTGTCATTAGTTTGATACCCATCTCCCTGCTGACTCCCTTTCACATAATGGGGGGCTTCAGTGTCTTAAGGGTAAAATTAACACAAAGGGTCAATTAATATGTGGAATAGGGGAACATTCTAGGGGAAAAGGAGGCACTGGGGGGGGGGGGGGGAGGTTGCCTTTCCTTGTGTCACCAAAAAGGGAAGGGGTCTGTTTTAAAGGTCTGGTCATCCTGAAAAATGTCGCAGCACCCACAATAGCCCCTGGCCCTATCTGGAACCCCCGGCCCTGGCAAGCTGTGATATTCTGCAATTCCTATACAAGTGAATTGGATTTATTGATACAGCGATCCGCAGCAAGTTATGTTGTTTTTGTAGCTCACATTCATTTCTGATGGACGGTACAACATGACGCCATGACCAACTGAGGTCGAAATAAATACCCCATTAGAGGATGGAATTGCCCCTTCACATATTGTTATCATAATAGTAATAAATCAGAGTGACAGGTATAATACATCAGCCATTGTGTTAAATATATAAACATTTTATTAAAGGGAATGTATCACCAAAAAAATAACATTCTAAATGTATTAATATATATAATATTATATGTGGCCATTCTGAATTATTGCGGTTTTCACACCAAGACTATTTTAAAGTGAATCTGTCACCAGGAAAGAGATTACAGAAATCACAATGTATTGTAGGGGACATTATACTGATCATCACCATTGTACCATTAGATGTGCAATAGATGCTCCATTTCCTTCAGCCTCATTTGCACTCTTTGGAAATAGGAAAATGAGGCTTAAGTGCAATGGGGGTGTGCCACATCCTCCAAATGCTCCAGGTGGGGGGGGGGGACACAGGTACTAAAGATAGGCAAACCAGGAGGCTAAAGTAGGATGGAAGACACAAGGGAGCCCAGGAGAGGTGAGTATCTCCTCCATCACCGCTTATCATACCCTGGGTTAGGAAGAAACCCCATAGTATAATAATGATTTTCACATGGTGAACCCCCAAAAATGAATGCTTTGGACAAATCTAAAATTTTTGGAAAATCTGTAACAAATCCTGCTAGTTACGATCCAGTTTGTTCACGTGTACCAGGAACATGTATAAGTATTCAACAAGAATCGTCTTAGCTTAGGACAGAAAGAGGATGTCAGTCTAGGACTGGGACAACAGTTTATACCTGGAGACGGAGCCCTTGGAGGCACTGACAGACTCCAGTGCACTTGAGCCTCATTTGCATATTCATAATATGATTTTTCAAGGTAACGGTGCATTTATAGGGACATAATGTCCCCTGCAATGGACTGTAACTGACACTTTGATATTGAGTTTCCTGCTGATAGATTCCATTCAAACTTTACTGTGTAGACTATGACACAGTCCGCAGAGCCATTATTATTATTATTATTGTTTATTTATATAGCACCATTAATTCCATGGTGCTTTACATTTGGGGCCATCTCCTGATCACTGGAGGGTGCAGCAAAGAAAAACAGGTCTGCTCGACTGCTGGAGGTCCAGATAAGACATGGAAATAACACAATACACTTCATAAATAGGTCTCTGTTTGTGTCAGACTGTGGGTCCTTGAGCCCATTAATAAAATAATTCTGAAGGCTGAATTTCCAGCAACCCCCTAAGGAAATACATCAGGGTACCCTTCACATTTTGGTGTCTTCTGCTGGACCATAATTGTATCAAAGCCATGGCCCAACGGAGCATCCTCTGACTCACTAGGCTGACCTGGTCTGTGTATGCGGCCCTGAGGAAGGGGTTTGTACCCCATCATTTTTTTGTGACTGTATTAGTCTATAGACAAGTTTATAACCATTATCTCCCATTCATTGCAGCTGCCATAAGTCATACACACCCTGCCACCAGGTTTGTGCGGACAAGGATGTGTCTATCTCCAATAAGGGAAGTTTTGAAAACCAAAAAGGAACAAAATAATAAAAAAAATTATATTAAACACGAGTTCTCTTCTACAGATCTACAGATAATTTATAAAACTATTGAGGGTATTTGTAACCCCAATATATTCTTTGAATTCCCAGTCAGAAACTGGCACTATATGGCAGTAGCAAGAAATGAGGGTATTTGTAACACCAATATATTCTTGGAATTCCCAGTCAGACAATGGCACTATATAGCAGTAGCAAGAAATGAGGGTATTTGTAACCCCAATATATTCTTTGAATTCCCAGTCAGAAACTGGCACTATATGGCAGTAGCAAGAAATGAGGGTATTTGTAAACCCAATATATTATTGGAATTCCCAGTCAGACAATGGCACTATATAGCAGTAGCAAGAAATGAGTGTATTTGTAAACCCAATATATTCCTGGAATTCCCAGTCAGACAATGGCACTATATGGCAGTAGCAAGAAATGAGGGTATTTGTAAACCCAATATATTCTTGGAATTCCCAGTCAGACAATGGCACTATATGGCAGTAGCAAGAAATGAGGGTATTTGTAAACCCAATATATTCTTGGAATTCCCAGTCAGACAATGGCACTATATGGCAGTAGCAAGAAATGAGGGTATTTGTAACCCCAATATACAGTGGGGCAAAAAAGTATTTAGTCAGTCACCAATAGTGCAAGTTCCACCACTTAAAAAGATGAGAGGCGTCTGTAATTTACATCATAGGTGACCTCAACTATGAGAGACAAAATGAGAAAAAAAAAATCCAGAAAATCACATTGTCTGATTTTGTAAGAATTTATTTGCAAATTATGGTGGAAAATAAGTATTTGGTCAGTAACAAAATTTCATCTCAATACTTTGTAATATATCCTTTGTTGGCAATGACAGAGGTCAAACGTTTTCTGTAAGTCTTCACAAGGTTGGCACACACTGTTGTTGGTATGTTGGCCCATTCCTCCATGCAGATCTCCTCTAGAGCAGTGATGTTTTGGGGCTGTCGCTTGGCAACACGGACTTTCAACTCCCTCCAAAGGTTTTCTATAGGGTTGAGATCTGGAGACTGGCTAGGCCACTCCAGGACCTTGAAATGCTTCTTACAAAGCCAACCCTTAGTTGCCCTGGCGGTGTGCTTTGGATCATTGTCATGTTGAAAGACCCAGCCAGGTTTCATCTTCAATGCCCTTGCTGATGGAAGGAGGTTTGCACTCAAAATCTCACGATACATGGCCCCATTCATTCTTTCATGTACCCGGATCAGTCGTCCTGGCCCCTTTGCAGAGAAACAGCCCCAAAGCATGATGTTTCCACCCCCATGCTTTACAGTAGGTATGGTGTTTGATGGATGCAACTCAGTATTCTTTTTCCTCCAAACACGAAAAGTTGTGTTTCTACCAAACAGTTCCAGTTTGGTTTCATCAGACCATAGGACATTCTCCCAATACTCTTCTGGATCATCCAAATGCTCTCTAGCAAACTTCAGACGGGCCCGGACATGTACTGGCTTAAGCAGTGGGACACGTCTGGCACTGCAGGATCTGAGTCCCTGGCGGCGTAGTGTGTTACTGATGGTAGGCTTTGTGACATTGGTCCCAGCTCTCTGCAGTTCATTCACTAGGTCCCCCCGCGTGGTTCTGGGATTTTAGGCTCACCGTTCTTGTGATCATTTTGACCCCACGGGGTGAGATTTTGCATGGAGCCCCAGATCGAGGGAGATTATCAGTGGTCTTGTATGTCTTCCATTTTCTAATTATTGCTCCCACAGTTAATTTCTTCAATTCAAGCTGGTTGCCTATTGCAGATTCAGTCTTCCCAGCCTGGTGCAGGGCTACAATTTTGTTTCTGGTGTCCTTTGACAGCTCTTTGGTCTTCACCATAGTGGAGTTTGGAGTCTGACTGTTTGAGGGTGTGCACAGGTGTCTTTTTATACTGATAACAAGTTTAAACAGGTGCCATTACTACAGGTAATGAGTGGAGGAAAGAGGAGACTCTTAAAGAAGAAGTTACAGGTCTGTGAGAGCCAGAAATCTTGATTGTTTGTAGGTGACCAAATACTTATTTTCCACCATAATTTGCAAATAAATTCTTACAAAATCAGACAATGTGATTTTCTGGATTTGTTTTCTCATTTTGTCTCTCATAGTTGAGGTCTACCTATGATGTAAATTACAGACGCCTCTCATCTTTTTAAGTGGTGGAACTTGCACTATTGGTGACTGACTAAATACTTTTTTGCCCCACTGTATTCTTTGAATTCCCAGTCAGACAATAGCACTATATGGCAGTAGCAAGAAATGAGGGTATTTGTAAACCCAATATATTCTTGGAATTCCCAGTCAGACAATGGCACTATATAGCAGTAGCAAGAAATGAGGGTATTTGTAACCCCAATATATTCTTTGAATTCCCAGTCAGACAATGGCACTATATGGCAGTAGCAAGAAATGAGGGTATTTGTAAACCCAATATATTCCTGGAATTCCCAGTCAGACAATGGCACTATATGGCAGTAGCAAGAAATGAGGGTATTTGTAAACCCAATATATTCCTGGAATTCCCAGTCAGACAATGGCACTATATGGCAGTAGCAAGAAATGAGGGTATTTGTAACCCCAATATATTATTGGAATTCCCAGTCAGACAATGGCACTATATGGCAGTAGCAAGAAATGAGGGTATTTGTAAACCCAATATATTATTGGAATTCCCAGTCAGACAATGGCACTATATGGCAGTAGCAAGAAATGAGTGTATTTGTAAACCCAATATATTCCTGGAATTCCCAGTCAGACAATGGCACTATATGGCAGTAGCAAGAAATGAGGGTATTTGTAAACCCAATATATTCTTTTAATTCCCAGTCAGACAATGGCACTATATGGCAGTAGCAAGAAATGAGGGTCTTTGTAAACCCAATACATTCTTGGAATTCCCAGTCAGACAATGGCACTATATAGCAGTAGCAAGAAATGAGGGTATTTGTAACCCCAATATATTCTTGGAATTCCAAGTCAGACAATGGCACTATATGGCAGTAGCAAGAAATGAGGGTATTTGTAACCCCAATATATTCTTTGAATTCCCAGTCAGAAACTGGCACTATATGGCAGTAGCAAGAAATGAGGGTATTTGTAAACCCAATATATTCTTGGAATTCCCAGTCAGACAATGGCACTATATAGCAGTAGCAAGAAATGAGGGTATTTGTAACCCCAATATATTCTTTGAATTCCCAGTCAGAATCTGGCACTATATGGCAGTAGCAAGAAATGAGGGTATTTGTAAACCCAATATATTCCTGGAATTCCCAGTCAGACAATGGCACTATATGGCAGTAGCAAGAAATGAGGGTATTTGTAAACCCAATATATTCCTGGAATTCCCAGTCAGACAATGGCACTATATGGCAGTAGCAAGAAATGAGGGTATTTGTAACCCCAATATATTCTTTGAATTCCCAGTCAGAAACTGGCACTATATGGCAGTAGCAAGAAATGAGGGTATTTGTAACCCCAATATATTCTTTGAATTCCCAGTCAGACAATGGCACTATATAGCAGTAGCAAGAAATGAGGGTATTTGTAAACCCAATATATTCTTTGAATTCCCAGTCAGACAATGGCACTATATGGCAGTAGCAAGAAATGAGGGTATTTGTAAACCCAATATATTATTGGAATTCCCAGTCAGACAATGGCACTATATAGCAGTAGCAAGAAATGAGGGTACTTGTAAACCCAATATATTCTTGGAATTCCCAGTCAGACAATGGCACTATATGGCAGTAGCAAGAAATGAGGGTATTTGTAACCCCAATATATTCTTTGAATTCCTAGTCAGACAATGGCACTATATGGCAGTAGCAAGAAATGAGGGTATTTGTAAACCCAATATATTCTTTGAATTCCCAGTCAGACAATGGCACTATATGGCAGTAGCAAAAATAGTGGGTGTATATAGCCCCAATTCTATTGCTAGGGGACTTGCAGGGTATTTCTGGGGTGAAGGTGGGGGGGCACACCGTTGGAACGGGGATTTGGGGTGTATATATAGGGTATACGGTAATACACTGTCAGTGTATTCCATTCAGGATCCTGGGAAAGCTGGGTTGCGGCGATTGAACCCGTCAGTGCCACGTTACACTGACAAGCTTCTCCCTGGAATTTAGCTCTTACAAGAGCTGTTGGTTGTCTTCTCCTTCCTATCCTAGCCTGTCCCTGCCTACCCAGAATCTAAGCCCTAGCTAATTGGACGGAAACCTCCGTCCCCGGTGAATTGCAAGCTCAGAATGACGCGAACCTGGGCGGCGCTGTTCTTTTAAATCAGAGGTCACATGTTTTCGTCAGCCAATGGGTTTTTCCTACTTTTTTCAACGTCACCGGTGTCGTAGTTCCTGTCCCACCTACCCTGCGCTGTTATTGGAGCAAAAAAGGCGCCAGGGAAGGTGGGAGGGGAATCGAGTAATGGCGCACTTTACCACCCGGTATTCGATTCGAACATGCCGAACAGTCTAATATCCGATCGAACATGAGTTCGATAGAACACTGTTCGCTCATCTCTAATCATGTGTTGAGCAGAGTGTGTGAGCAGCACAGACCTTTGATGTAGTTCCAACTCCAAAACCCTCGGGTTCGTCAAAGTCAACTCCCTCAGTTGCTCAACCATGAGTGGCCATGGGTGGCAGACTTATGTGAAATCCCATCCATTGCACTGGACACGAAACATTAGCATGCGCTCATCACAACTCCGGATATGGCAGCTGCGTTAAGCAGGGTGCAGGGTACACAGACCAGGCCCGAGCACCAGGAACAGGTGTTAGAAATACTGCAGCATCCGCCATTTCCTTCCAATTTTGGGGTTTTGGACCCGCCACCAACTTGTCTGGACCTCAGCGGGGATCATGAGACACAGTTGCCATCAGGGCAAGCTGTGGTCATGTGCGGTTTGCATTAAGGGGGCAGTGCGCAATTGGAAGAGGAGTTGGTGGATGACGAGGCCACCGACCCCACATGGACAGGGGTGATGTCTAGGGGCTAAAGCAGTGATGTAGAGGGAAGCTAAATCAATAAAAAACCTAGGTAGAAGCAAAGGCATAAACTGGGGTGATGTTTAGGGGCGAAAGCAGTGTAGATGTGGAGGGAAGCTAATTCAACAAAAAAACAGGGTAGAAGCAGATGCATAAACTGGGGTGATGTTTAGGGGCGAAAGCAGTGTAGATGTGGAGGGAAGCTAAGCAGCAAAAACAGTGAGTAGAAGCAAAGGCATGCAAAACTCTACCCTGTTGGAAGACTTATTCCTAGGTCTGGAACACGTTAATGGCCCCCCTGGACAAATTACTGCCACTCAGGGGCCTAGTGTCACCAGGAGGGACAAGTATAGGCGCATGTTGTGGGAATACCTGGCCGACACCAGCTCTGTCCTCTCCGATCCCTCTGTGCTCTACAGCCGACACTTATTTTCTCATCTTTTTTTCTGCACTGCACATCTGTTGCCTACTTCCTTTGGGATCTTAGAAGTGGTGGTCCACTTCCACAGATGGTAACTTCAGTGCTGGAGTTGTCAATGGACAGTGTAACGGGAGTAGCTGAGGGATCGCTGTCTTAACCACTTTTTGGCACAAAATTAACTTCCAAAGCCAAATATGGTGCAAGTATATGATGCAAGGACACCTACACACCTATCTCTGACACATTGGGGAGTTCACCCTCATGCGCCCTTTTGGCCTGCACCATCATGCGCCTCTTCCCAGCCACTCCACATCTCCCAAGCTTTTCATTGCAGGCAGAAGTACAACACAACCCACCCCCATGCCCAAGCCTTTAACAGCCTCATCGATAAACTGCTGGCCCTGGAGATGTTGGTGTTTGTTTATGCTTCTGGATACCCAGGCCTTCCGTCAGCAGATGGCAGCTGGGGCACCTCCCTATGCTGGGCCTAGCCGTTACTACTTCTCTTGGTGTGCTGTCCCTGCCTTGCGCCTGTATGTGTCCCATATCATCAGTCGGGCCCAGAGCTCTGCGCTTTGCTGCAAGGTCCACTTGACCACTGACACATGGACAAGCGATGTGGTGCAGTGCTTATCTTTAATGACAGGCAGGGTGAATGTGGTGGAGTCAGGCCACCCCGGACCTATCTCCTCTCCCAGGCCAAAATTCATGGCAGGAGTAGACTGAAACCCTACGACGCTGCAACCTCCACCCCAGCTACTAGCGGCAAATGCGGTAACACTGGTGTGGGGAGATGTCAGCAGGCCGTGCTGAAGCTGATCAGCTTGGGGGACAGACAGCACAGTGTCTCCGAGGTCAGGGATGCCATCCTGGCTGAGATGGCATTTTTTTTTCCCTGCTACACCTGGGGCCTGGCATTTTTGCGCCTGTGATAATGGCTGGAACCTGGTAGCAGATCTGGAGCTTGCCAGACTCAAACACGGTCCACGCATGGCCCACGTTTTCAACTTGTTGGTGCCATGTTTCTTTGAAACCTACACCATTGTGCCTGATATACAGGTCAAAGTGGGGCCATTTTCATAAGTGAGAACTAGCCTCTGCTAGGCAGAAAACATTCAGAGCACACTCCTCTCATCTTCGCACCGTTGGCTGGCGGAGGAAGACGAGGGGGTTGGAGTGGCATCTGATGTCCCTGTCCCACACGAGGCTAGAGGGTGCACTTCAGTGCATCCCATTGCTTCACCACAAATGGTGTGAAGGGGAGTGGAAAATGGAGGAAATGGAGAGTGACCCTTATAGTTGGGGCCAGCAAAGGCATGCCAAGCAACACACTGGCACACATGGCTGACTTCATCTTGGGTTGCTTTTCAAGAGTCTAACACATATTTCACATCATGGAGAACAAATAATACTGGATTTTTACAAGCCTCGAACCCCGATCTAGGTCTAATGTCTGTTCCTTTCTTATATTAGGGGAGAGGGAAAAAAAATTACTTCAGTGATACGTTTAGCGTACATAGACTGACTATTAATGTGTATCCCACTTAGTGTTGTTAGGGTTACACACCGTCACAACCTGGCTAAAGCTTCTATAGCTGTTAATAAAGTCAACATAACTTTACGGTATCCAAAAAGACAGCTGGTACCGACAGAGAGCAAGACAAATGTCAACCAAAGCTGTGAGCTCTGAACACCCACAGTGACTTTGGCGTCATCATCATTATAAGGGAGCGGGTGGTAATAAATAACTTGGCAGTGCCTAAAACCCAAAAAGCTTATACAACTATATTTACATTAAGATACACAAATGACACTTTTTAGTAGCATGTCATGAGACAAGCTGATAAGATCTTCCTTTGTGCAGTGCTATTTGAAAGTTAAACACTGCCTTCATTTTAATTCTGGAGAAGGTGCAGACATTAGATTTACAACATGTTGTCTTCATTGTCCAAATCCTCTATATAGGTAATGTGTTTTTCGGGCCGAGCTGTCTGGGAACTAATTGGTGCCGCACTGACAACCTGGGTGAATATGGCAAGAGCCTGAGATGTAGGGTGAATGAATCCCCAAATTATTTGGGGAATTTCCACTCAGAAACTGGCACTATATACCAGTAGCAAAAATTGTGGGTGCACGTAACCCCAATATATTCTTTGAATTCCCAGTCAGACAATGGCACTATATGGCAGTGGCAGGACTTGAAGGTATTTGTAACCCCAATATATTCTTTGAATTCCCAGTCAGACAATGGCACTATATGGCAGTGGCAGTACTTGAGTGTATTTGTAACCCCAATATATTCTTTGAATTCCCAGTCAGAAACTGGCACTATATGACAGTGGCAGGACTTGAAGGTATTTGTAACCCCAATATATTCTTTGAATTCCCAGTCAGACAATGGCACTATATGGCAGTAGCAAACATAGTGGGTGTATATAGCCCCAATTCTATTGCTAGGGGACTTGCAGGGTATTTCTGGGGTGAAGGTGGGGGGGCACACCGTTGGAACGGGGATCGGGGGTGTATATATAGGGTATACGGGAATACACTGTCAGTGTATTCCATTCAGGATCCGGGGAAAGCTGGGTTGCGGCGTTTGAGCCCGTCAGTGCCACGTTACACTGACAAGCTTCTCCCTGGAATTTAGCTCTTACAAGAGCTGTTGGTTGTCTTCTCCTTCCTATCCTAGCCTGTCCCTGCCTACCCAGAATCTAAGCCCTAGCTAGCTGGACGGAAACCTCCGTCCCCGGTGAATTGCAAGCTCAGAATGACGCGAACCTGGGCGTCGCTGTTCTTTCAAATTAGAGGTCACATGTTTTCGGCAGCCAATGGGTTTTGCCTACTTTTTTCAACGTCACCGGTGTCGTAGTTCCTGTTCCACCTCCCCTGCGCTGTTATTGGAGCAAAAAATGCGCCAGGGAAGGTGGGAGGGGAATCGAGTAATGGCGCACTTTACCACGCGGTGTTCGATTCGATTCGAACATGGCGAACAGCCTAATATCCGATCGAACATGAGTTAGATAGAACACTGTTCGCTCATCTCTAGTTATAAAGTGTAGTGGGTAATGTAGGAAATTTCTAGTCTCTTTCTGTGAAAGCATGGTGAGTACATATTGCTAGAGTAGCTGTAAGTTTTCACCCCTCTTTCCCAGAAAGATTGAAGATATTTATTCTATTTTTTTTTCTTTATAGTTTTCCATATCTTTGGGCTCTACAGCCATTTACACCATTACCACCACTTCGTTAATCAGACACAGTTCCACATCTTGAAAAGTAAGTGACCCCATGCACACCCCAGCAAGTGTGGCTGCTACCAAACTGTTCCAGAAACAGATTATATATATGGACTAGAAGGAGGACCCGGCTTCGCACGGGTATATTACATGTTATGTTTCTGTAGTGGCCCCATAAGAATTGTCCAGTTTTGCACTGGTGTATTTTGTATGTGGTTTGTGTGTATGTCCATAAGCGTCATGTGATTATGTGTATCTCATTTTGGATATCAGTGAAAAACCTGACGCGCATATTCAGAGTAGGGCGCATATATATGTGCGCGCATAAATATGTGCGCGCATAAAAATGTGCGCATATATACAGAGTAGGGCGCATAAATATGTGCGTGCATAAATATGTGCGTGAATATACAGCGTAGTGCGCATAAATATGTGCGCGCATAAATATGCGCACGCATATACAGGGTAGGGCGCATGAATATGTGCGCGCATATACAGGGAGGGCGCATAAATATGTGCATGCATAAATATGTGCACGCAGAAATATATATGTGCGCGCATACAGGTTAGGGCGCATATATATGTGCACGCATAAATATGTGCATGCATATACAGGGTAGTGCGCATAAATATGTGCGCGCATGAATACGCACGCGCAAATACAGGGTAGGGCGCATAAATATGTGCACGGATAAATATGTGCGCGCATATACAGGGTAGGGCGCATAAATATGAGCGCATAAATATGTGCGCTCATATACAGAGTAGGGCACATAAATATGTGCGCGCATAAATATGTACACGCATGTACAGGGTAGGGCGCATATATATGTGCGCGCATAAATATAAATGTGCGCGCATACAGGGTAGGGCGCATATATATGTGCACGCATAAATATGTGCGTCCATAAAAATGTGGGCACATATACAGGGTAGGGCGCATAAATATGCGCGCGCATATACAGGGTAGGGCACATAAATATGCGCGCGCATATACAGGGTAGGGCGCATAAATATGTGCGCGCATATACAGGGTAGGGCGCATAAATATGTGCATGCATAAATATGTGCACGCATAAATATATATGTGCGCGCATACAGGTTAGGGTGCATATATATGTGCGCGCATAAATATGTGTGCACGTATTCAGGGTAGGGCACATATTCAGGGTAGGGCGCATATATATGTGCGCGCATAAATATGTGTACGCATTAATATGTGCGCGCATAAATATGTGCGTGCATAAAAATGTGCGCACATATACAGAGTAGTGCGCATAAATATGTGCGCGCATAAATATGTGCGCGCATAAATATGTGCGCGCATAAATATGTGCGCGCATATACAGGGTAGGGCGCATAAATATGTGCATGCATAAATATGTGCACGCATAAATATATATGTGCGCGCATACAGGTTAGGGTGCATATATATGTGCGCGCAAAAATATGTGTGCACGTATTCAGGGTAGGGCATATATTCAGGGTAGGGCGCATATATATGTGCGCGCATAAATATGTGTACGCATAAATATGTGCGTGCATAAAAATGTGCGCACATATACAGAGTAGTGTGCATAAATATGTGCGCGCATAAATGTGTGCGCGCATAAATGTGTGCGCGCATAAATATGTGCGCGCATAAATATGTGCGCGCATAAATATGTGCGCGCATAAATATGTGCGCGCATATACAGGGTAGGGCGCATAAATATGCGCGTGCATATACAGGTTAGGGCGCATATATATGTGCGCGCATAAATATGTGCATGCATATACAGGGTAGTGCGCATAAATATGTGCGCGCAAGAATACGCACGCGCAAATACAGGGTAGGGCGCATAAATATGTGCACGGATAAATATGTGCGCGCATGTACAGGGTAGGGCGCATAAATATGAGCGCATAAATATGTGCGCTCATATACAGGGTAGGGCACATAAATATGTGCGCGCATAAATATGTACACGCATGTACAGGGTAGGGCGCATATATATGTGCGCGCATAAATATAAATGTGCGCGCATACAGGGTAGGGCGCATATATATGTGCGCGCATAAATATGTGTGCGCATATACAGGGTAGGGCGCATATTCAGGGTAGGGCGCATATATATGTGCACGCATAAATATGTGCGTCCATAAAAATGTGGGCACATATACAGGGTAGGGCGCATAAATATGTGCATGCATAAATATGTGCACGCATAAATATATATGTGCGCGCATACAGGTTAGGGTGCATATATATGTGCGCGCATAAATATGTGTGCACGTATTCAGGGTAGGGCACATTCAGGGTAGGGCGCATATATATGTGCGGGCATAAATATGTGTACGCATTAATATATGCGCGCATAAATATGTGCGTGCATAAAAATGTGCGCACATATACAGAGTAGTGCGCATAAATATGTGCGCGCATAAATATGTGCGCGCATAAATATGTGCGCGCATAAATATGTGCGCGCATAAATATGTGCGCGCATATACAGGGTAGGGCGCATAAACATGTGCATGCATAAATATGTGCACGCATAAATATATATGTGCGCGCATACAGGTTAGGGTGCATATATATGTGCGCGCATAAATATGTGTGCACGTATTCAGGGTAGGGCATATATTCAGGGTAGGGCGCATATATATGTGCGCGCATAAATATGTGTACGCATAAATATGTGCGTGCATAAATATGTGCGTGCATAAAAATGTGCGCACATATACAGAGTAGTGTGCATAAATATGTGCGTGCATAAATATGTGCGCGCATAAATATGTGCGCATATACAGGGTAGGGCGCATAAATATGCGCGTGCATATACAGGGTAGGGCGCATAAATATGTGCACGGATAAATATGTGCGCGCATATACAGGGTAGGGCGCATAAATATGAGCGCATAAATATGTGCGCTCATATACAGGGTAGGGCACATAAATATGTGCGCGCATAAATATGTACACGCATGTACAGGGTAGGGCGCATATATATGTGCGCGCATAAATATAAATGTGCGCGCATACAGGGTAGGGCGCATATATATGTGCGCGCATAAATATGTGTGCGCATATACAGGGTAGGGCGCATATTCAGGGTAGGGCGCATATATATGTGCACGCATAAATATGTGCGTCCATAAAAATGTGGGCACATATACAGGGTAGGGCGCATAAATATGCGCGCGCATATACAGGGTAGGGCGCATAAATATGTGCGCGCATATACAGGGTAGGGCGCATAAATATGTGCGCGCATATACCAGGTAGGGCGCATAAATATGTGCATGCATAAATATGTGCACGCATAAATATATATGTGCGCGCATACAGGTTAGGGTGCATATATATGTGCGCGCATAAATATGTGTGCACGTATTCAGGGTAGGGAACATATTCAGGGTAGGGCGCATATATATGTGCGCGCATAAATATGCGCGCATAAATATGTGCGTGCATAAAAATGTGCGCACATATACAGAGTAGTGCGCATAAATATGTGCGCGCATAAATATGTGCGCGCATATACAGGGTAGGGCGCATAAATATGTTCATGCATAAATATGTGCACGCATAAATATATATGTGCGCGCATACAGGTTAGGGTGCATATATATGTGCGCGCATAAATATGTGTGCACGTATTCAGGGTAGGGCACATTTTCAGTGTAGGGCGCATATATATGTGCGCGCATAAATATGTGTACGCATAAATATGTGCGCGCATAAATATGTGCGTGCATAAAAATGTGCGCACATATACAGAGTAGTGCGCATAAATATGTGCGCGCATAAATATGTGCGCGCATAAATATGTGCGCGCATGAATATGTGCGCGCATAAATATGCGCGCGCATATATATGGTAGGGCGCATAAATATGTGCATGCATAAATATGCACGCATAAATATATATGTGCGTGCATACAGGTTAGGGTGCATATATATGTGCGCGCATAAATATGTGTGCGCGTATTCAGGGTAGGGCACATATTCAGGGGAGGGCGCATATATATGTGCGCGCATAAATATGTGTACGCATAAATATGTGCGTGCATAAAAATGTGCGCACATATACAGAGTAGTGCGCATAAATATGTGCGCGCATAAATATGTGCGCGCATAAATATGTGCGCGCATAAATATGTGCGCGCATATACAGGGTAGGGCGCATAAATATGTGCATGCATAAATATGTGCACGCATAAATATATATGTACGCGCATACAGGTTAGGGTGCATATATATGTGCGCGCATAAATATGTGTGCACGTATTTAGGGTAGGGCACATATTCAGGGTAGGGCGCATATATATGTGCGCGCATAAATATGTGTACGCATAAATATGTGAACGCATAAATATGTGCGTGCATAAAAATGTGCGCACATATACAGAGTAGTGCGCATAAATATGTGCGCGCATAAATATGTGCGCGCATAAATATGTGTACGCATAAATATGTGCGCGCATAAATATGTACGCACATATACAGGGTAGGGCGCATAAATATGTGCGCGCATAAATATGTGCGCGCATATACAGGGTAGTGCGCATAAATATGTGCGCACATAATTATGTGCGCGCATATACAGGGTAGGGCGCATAAATATGTGCGTGCATATACAGGGTAGGGCACATAAATGTGTGCGCGCATAAATATGTGCGCGCATAAATATAAATGTACGCGCATACAGGGTAGGGCGCATATATATGTGCGCGCATAAATGTGTGCGCGTATACAGGGTAGTGCACATAAATATGTGCGCGCATAAATATGTGCGTACATAAATATGCGCGCGCATGTACAGGGTAGGGCGCATAAATATATGCGCGCATATACAGCGTAGGGCACATAAATATGTGCGCATATACAGGGTAGGGCGCATAAATATGTGCGCGCAAAAATATGTGCGAGCATATACAGGGTAGGGCGCATAAATATGTGCACGCATATAGAGGGTAGGGCGCATAAATATGTGCACGCATATACAGGGTAGGGCGCATAAATATGTGCGCGCATAAATGTGTGCGCTCATATACAGGGTAGGGCACATAAATGTGTGCGTGCTTAAATATGTGCGCGCATAAATATAAATGTGCGCGCATACAGGGTAGGGCGCATATATATGTGCGTGCATATACAGCGTAGGGCGCATAAATATGTGCGCGCATAAATGTGTGCGCTCATATACAGGGTAGGGCACATAAATGTGTGCGTGCTTAAATATGTGCGCGCATAAATATAAATGTGCGCGCATACAGGGTAGGGCGCATATATATGTGCGTGCATATACAGCGTAGGGCACATAAATATGTGCGCATATACAGGGTAGGGCGCATAAATATGTGCGCGCATAAATATGTGCACGCATATACAGGGTAGGGCGCATAAATATGTGCGCGGATAAATATGTGCGCGCATATACAGGGTAGGGCGCATAAATATGAGCGCATAAATATGTGCGCTCATATACAGGGTAGGGCACATAAATATGTGCGCGCATAAATATGTACACGCATGTACAGGGTAGGGCGCATATATATGTGCGCGCATAAATATAAATGTGCGCGCATACAGGGTAGGGCGCATATTCAGGGTAGGGCGCATATATATGTGCACGCATAAATATGTGAGTCCATAAAAATGTGGGCACATATACAGGGTAGGTCGCATAAATATGCACGCGCATATACAGGGTAGGGCGCATAAATATGCGCGCGCATATAAAGGGTAGGGCGCATAAATATGTGCGCGCATATACAGGGTAGGGTGCATAAATATGTGCATGCATAAATATGTGCACGCATAAATATATATGTGCGCGCATACAGGTTAGGGTGCATATATATGTGCGCGCATAAATATGTGTGCACGTATTCAGGGTATGGCACATATTCAGGGTAGGGCGCATATATATGTGCGCGCATAAATATGTGTACGCATAAATATGTGCGCGCATAAATATGTACTCGCATATACAGGGTAGGGCGCATAAATATGTGCGCGCAGAAATTTGTGCGTGCATAAAAAAGTGCGCACATATACAGAGTAGTGCGCATAAATATGTGCGCGCATAAATATGTGCGCGCATATACAGGGTAGGGCGCCTAAATATGTGCGCGCATAAATATGTGCGCGCATATACAGGGTAGTGCGCATAAATATGTGCGCGCATAAATATGCATGCGCATATACAGGGTAAGGCGCATAAATATGTGCGCACATAATCATGTGCGCGCATATACAGGGTAGGGCGCATAAATATGTGCACGCATATACAGGGTAGGGCGCATGAATATGTGCGCGAATAAATATGTGAGCTCATATACAGGGTAGGGCACATAAATGTGTGCGCGCATAAATATGTGCGCGCATAAATATAAATGTGCGCGCATACAGGGTAGGGCGCATATATATGTGTGCGCATATACAGCGTAGGGCACATAAATATGTGCGCATATACAGGGTAGGGCGCATAAATATGTGCGCGCATAAATATGTGCACGCATATACAGGGTAGGGCGCATAAATATGTGCGCGCATATACAGGGTAGGGCGCATAAATATGTGCGCGCATAAATATGTGCGCTCATATACAGGGTAGGGCACATAAATGTGTGCGCGCATAAATATGTGCGCGCATAAATATAAATGAGCGCACATACAGGGTAGGGCGCATATATATGTGCGCGCATAAATATGTGTGCGCGTATACAGGGTAGTGCGCATAAATATGTGCGTGCATGTACAGGGTAGTGCGCATAAATATGTGCGCGCATATACAGGGAAGGGCGCATAAATATGTGCGCGCATATACAGCTTAGGGCACATAAATATGTGCGCATATACAGGGTAGTGCGCATAAATATGAGCGCGCATATACAGGGTAGGGCGCATAAATATGTGCGCGCATATACAGCGTAGGGCACATAAATATGTGCGCATATACAGGGTAGTGCGCATAAATATGTGCGTTAATATACAGGGTAGGGCGCATAAATATGTGCGCGCATATACGGGGTAGGGCGCATAAATATGTGCGCGCATAAATATGTGCGCCCATATACAGGGTAGGGCGCATAAATATGTGCGCGCATATACAGGATAGGGCGCATAAATATGTGCGCACAAAAATATGTGCGCGCATATACAACGTAGGGCACATAAATATGTGTGCATATACAGGGTAGTGCGCATAAATATGTGCGCGCAAAAATATGTGCGTGCATATACAGGGTAGGGCGCATATAGAGGGTAGGGCGCATAAATATGTGCGCGCATAAATATGTGCGCGCAAAAATATGTTGCATATATATGTGGGTGCATAAACATGTGAGGGCGCATATATATAAATATATATAAATATATATATATATATATATATAAATATGTACGCGCATATACAGGGTAGGGCGCATATATATGTGCGCGCATAAATATGCGCATATTTATACGCATACTAGAGGGAGGACCCAGCTTCGCACGGGTATATTACATGTTATGTTTGTGTAGTGGCCCCATAAGAATTGTCCAGTTTTGCACTGGTGTATTTTGTATGTGGTTTGTGTGTATGTAAATAAGCGTCATGCGTAATATCTCATTTTGGATATCAGTGAAAAACCTGTGATCAGTTGTTATGGATACCTGGAGTAAAGCTGTATCTAATCCTTCCCCATGCAGTACTGTGTTTAGACGCAAGTATCTAATCCTCTTTGGTGTGGTACTTTGTGCAGATGTGTGTATCTAATCCTCCCCCGTGTGGCATTGTGTGAAGAGGCACGTATCTAATCCTCCGCTAAATGAAACTGTGTGCAGACGTGCATATCTAATCTTAAGGCATGTGGTACTATGTGCAGACGCGTGTATCTAATCCTCTGGCGTGTGGTACTGTGTGCAGACAGGTGTATCTAATCCCTGGTGTGAGGTACTGTGTGCAGATGCGCGTATCTAATCCTCCCCCGTGTGGTACCGTGTGCTGAGACGCGTATCTAATTATCTGGCATGTGGTACTGTGTGCAGATGCATGTATCTAATCCTCCAAAGTGTGGTACTGTGTTCAGAAACATATATCTAATCCTCCCCTGTGTGGTATTGTGTGAAGAGGCGCGTATCTAATCCTACGGCGTGTGGAACTGTGTGTAGACGCGCGTGTCTAATCCTCCCCCGTATGATACTGTGTGCTGAGACGCGTATCTAATTCTCTGGCTTGTGGTACTGTGTGCAGAGGCATGCATCTAATCCTCCAAAGTATGGTACTGTGTTCACACACACGTATCTAATCCTCCCCTGTGTGGTATTGTGTGAAGAGGCGCGTATCTAATCCTTCGGCGTGTGGAACTATGTGTAGACACGTGTATCTAATCCTACTGCATGTGGTACTGTGTGCAGACAGGTGTATCTAATCCCTAGTGTGAGGTACTGTGTGCAGATGCGCGTATCTAATCCTCCCCCGTGTGGTACCGTGTGCTGAGACGCGTATCTAATTATCTGGCATGTGGTACTGTGTGCAGATGCATGTATCTAATCCTCCAAAGTGTGGTACTGTGTTCAGAAACATATATCTAATCCTCCCCTCCTAATCCTACGACATGTGGTACTGTGTGAAGACACGTGTATCTAATCCTATGGCGTGTACAACTGTGTGCAGACGCGCGTATCTAATCCTCTGGAGTGTGGAACTGTATGTAGATGCGTGTATCTAATCCTACGGCATGTGGTACTCTGTGCAGACATGTATATCTAATCCTATGGCGTGTACAAATGTGTGCAGATGCGCGTATCTAATCCTCTGGAGTGTGGAACTGTGTGTAGATGCGCGTATCTAATCCTACGGCAAGTGGTACTGTGTGCAGACACGCGTATCTAATCCTACGACATGTGGTACTGTGTGCAGACGCGTGTATCTAATCCTATGGCTTGTACAACTGTGTGAAGACACGTGTATCTATTCCTCCCCTGTGTGGTATTATGTGAAGAGGCACGTATCTAATCCTATGGCGTGTGGAACTGTATGTAGACGCGCGTATCCAATCCCCCGGCATGTGGTACTGTGTGCAGATGCGCGTATCTAATCCTCCCCCGTGTGGTACTGTGTGCAGACGCGCGTATCTAATACTCCCCCGTGTGATACTGTGTGCTGAGACGTGTATCTAATTCTCTGGAGTGTGGAACTGTATGTAGACACGTGTAACTAATCAGAGGCATGTATGTAATCCTCCAAAGTGTGGTACTGTGTGCACGCACACGTATCTAGTCCTCCCTTGTGTGGTATTGTGTGAAGAGGCGCGTATCTAATCCTTCGGCGTGTGGAACTATGTGTAGATGCGCGTATCTAATCTTACTGCATGTGGTACTGTGTGCAGACACGTGTATCTAATCCTATGGCGTGTACAACTGTGTGCAGATGCGCATATCTAATCCTCTGGAGTGTGGAACTATGTGTAGACGTGTGTATCTAATCCTACGGCATGTGGTACTCTGTGCAGACGCGTGCATCTAATCCTCTGGAGTGTGGAACTGTGTGTAGACGCCTGTATCTAATCCTTCGGCATGTGGAACCGTGTGCAGACGCACGTATCAAATTCTTCAGTGTGTGAAACTGTGTGCAGAAGTGCGTATTTAATCCCCTGGTTTGTGGGACTGTGTGCAGACGTGTGTATCTAATCCTCTGGCGTGTGATACTGTGTGCTGATCTGTGTATCTAATCCTCTGATGCGTGTATCTCAGTTTGGATATCAGTGTAGTATTGTGCATGTGGAGTGACCGTGTGTATTACAGTTGGAATATGAGTGAAAGTCTTGCAGGTTTGTATTGGCTAAGGGGGGGGGGCACTGTGTTTGGAATGCTGTATCTCAGCAACGGTACGTCCGAGCGAGTTGGAGTCTCGTCTTAAACCTTCCCGGATATCTGAAATATCTCTGTACCAAATTTGGTGAAGATCGGTCCAGTCGTTTGGTTCGCATTAGAGAACAGACGGACAGACAGACAGACAGACAAGAATTCATTTTTATAAGATAGAGAGAGAGAGATAGATGGATAGATAATACAGTCCTATGAAAAAGTTTGGGCACCCCTATTAATCTTAATCATTTTTAGTTCTAAATATTTTGGTGTTTATAACAGCCATTTCAGTTTGATATATCTAATAACTGATGGACACAGTAATATTTCAGGATTGAAATGAGGTTTATTGTACTAACAGAAAATGTGCAATATGCATTAAACCAAAATTTGACCGGTGCAAAAGTATGGGCACCTCAACAGAAAAGTGACATTAATATTTAGTAGATCCTCCTTTTGCAAAGATAACAGCCTCTAGTCGCTTCCTGTAGCTTTTAATCAGTTCCTGGATCCTGGATAAAGGTATTTTGGACAAACAATTCAAGTTCAGTTAAGTTAGATGGTCGCCGAGCATGGACAGCCCGCTTCAAATCATCCCACAGATGTTCAATGATATTCAGGTCTGGGGACTGGGATGGCCATTCCAGAACATTGTAATTGTTCCTCTGCATGAATGCCTGAGGATTTGGAGCGGTGTTTTGGATCATTGTCTTGCTGAAATATCCATCCCCGGCGTAACTTCAACTTCGTCACTGATTCTTGAACATTATTCTCAAGAATCTGCTGATACTGAGTGGAATCCATGCGACCCTCAACTTTAACAAGATTCCCGATGCCGGCATTGGCCACACAGCCCCAAAGCATGATGGAACCTCCACCAAATTTTACAGTGGGTAGCATGTGTTTTTCTTGGAATGCTGTTTCTTTTTGGACGCCATGCATAACGCCTTTTTTTTTTATAACCAAACAACTCAATCTTTGTTTCCAAAATGAAGCTGCCTTGTCCAAATGTGCTTTTTCATACCTCAGGCAACTCTATTTGTGGCGTACGTGCAGAAACGGCTTCTTTCTCATCCCTCTCCCATACAGCTTCTATTTGTGCAAAGTGCGCTGTATAGTTGACCGATGCACAGTGACACCATCTGCAGCAAGATGATGCTGCAGCTCTTTGGAGGTGGTCTGTGGATTGTCCTTGACTGTTCTCACCATTCTTCTTCTCTGCCTTTCTGATATTTTTCTTGGCCTGCCACTTCTGGGCTTAACAAGAACTGTCCCTGTGGTCTTCCATTTCCTTACTATGTTCCTCACAGTGGAAACTGACAGGTTAAATCTCTGAGACAGCTTTTTGTATCCTTCCGCTGAACAACTATGTTGAACAATCTTTGTTTTCAGATCATTTGAGAGTTGTTTTGAGTAGCCCATGATGCCACTCTTCAGAGGAGATTCAAATAGGAGATCAACTTGCAATTGGCCACCTTAAATACCTTTTCTTATGATTGGATACATCTGGCTATGAAGTTCAAAGCTCACTGAGGTTACAAAACCAATTTTGTGCTTCAGTAAGTCAGTAAAAAGTAGTTAGGGGAATTCAAATCAATAAAATGATAAGGGTGCCCATACTTTTGCACCGGTCAAATTTTGGTTTAATGCATATTGCACATTTTCTGTTAGTACAATAAACCTCATTTCAATCCTGAAATATTACTGTGTCCATCAGTTATTAGATATATCAAACTGAAATGGCTGTTGCAAACACCAAAATATTTAGAACAAAAAATGATTAAGATTAATAGGGGTGCCCAAACTTTTTCATAGGACTGTATATCTGTCTAGACACACACATACACACAAGTGAGAACGTAATGGACATCGTTGACCAGCGTGCTGTTCCAAGTAATAAAATGGAAAAAAGAGGGTAGCTGTTGGGGAGCATTTATTTAAATAAAAAAAACTTCCTCCAATTATTACCCTGATACCCACCGTCTCCAGGAGTGCCGGGAAGAGCTGGGTTTGGTCCAGTAACTGACCATCTATTGATGACCAGGTACTGAGGTGGCTGCAGGCTGTTGTTATTAGGCTGGGAAAGACCAAAAACCATGGACTTTCCTACCCTGGTAATGCCAGGCTGCTGCTGCTGCTTTATCAGAGCTGGCTGGTTATGGAAAATAGGGGGGACCCCAGGTCTTTTAATTATAAAAAAAAAAGTATATATATATTTTTTTATTTTAAATTGCTAGTAAAGAACAGTGTATAGTATATTTGTAATTTTCATATAAAAATGGATAAAACAAAAAAGATGGATTCTGCCAGAAAATTATTTTTCTTAAAACTTAAGTTTGTTAATAAACTTTTAAAAATTAACATTTTTTTTTTTTATCATTAAGAATTTTTATTGAAAAAAATGTTATGTGCAAAACATAAATAATATATATACATATATATTTTTTAAACACACTGGGGAGTCAACAACTGAAGGGGTGACACAGCCGTCACAAGTTGTAAGTACACAAAATCGATTTGACTTGGGGCATTGTGCTTGTCTAATTCTATATATGTTGTCTAGTATTATTGGGAGTCAATAATTATGTATTTACATGTCCTTTTTTTTTGTCTTTTTAATTGTTTCTTGTGTTAAGTTTTAAAATAGGTGATTTAATTTTTGAAATGCGCAAGTCTTATTAAAGTAACAAAATAATTTTATTTTTTTTTAGCCTGCATCCCAAGCAACTCGGGGTCAGGGTCGTTCATCACGTGGTCCTCAGGGGAGGAGAAGACTGTATAATTAACAAAATTATATGAATTTTAAGACTGTCTGGAAAATCATGCAGCAAATTTGAACTATGAGTAGGGTTAGTGATTTGATTAATTATTCAAGTAACATGTCTGATTATTAATTATTTTTTTTTTAATTTTAATTACAGGAGTTGGACTCCAACTCCTTGCCAGTTTGGATCAGGAGCAGTTTATAACCACCATTGACAGTGAGCTCCTGATCCAGCTGGTGGAGGAACAACTCACCCTCTGGGACCATGCGAACCACCCGTACAAGGACCACGTGGCGTACACTAGGATGTGGGAGGAAATTACAGCCCACATCATCTCTTCCTGGGGGGAATTTACGCCTGAACAGAAGGCAACGGCTGGTGAGTATTTAAAAAGAGTGCTATGAAGCTTATGTGATCTACAATTTCATGATTTTCCTCTTAAACTATTTAACAAATTGCTGCCCAAGTCTAGCACTGGTTCTTGAAGTAAAAGATGAGGAAAGACATCTACCTCCTTTGTGTTGTTTTCCACCCTGGGCTATGGGAGAGTAAGTATTTACACTGCGTACCTTATAGACTGCGTGGTTCAATACCATAACATAATTACCCCTTCCTTAATAATAAATAAAGACCAAGACAACAGGATTACCTTTTGTGTGGGTAAACGTCGGCCACAACTTGTTTATTAATATTTATGAAAACCGTAATTATGAAAAACAGCAGTTACATTGGTAACCATTGCCATGGCAACAATGTAATACATTAACATAAACAAACAATATCATATCTTATAGGATAACCCAGGCCCCATCCAGCAGGGGGCAGACGATTCCCCGTCTACCCTACTTCCTGTGAAGCACCGCCACAGAGGAGCCCGAGGGCATTACACTGGGCACCGACCCCCACCCAAAATGAAAAGCACTTGTTCAATTCCATCCTGAATACCGGATAGAAATATGTCCAGACCTATGTCGTTCAAATGAACGCCATCCGGCCTGAGCAATCTGCTATTGTCGCCCTCCAACTGCCGGTGATGGAAGACCACACCACCTCGGGACCTAACAAAACAGGCCATACTGCGTTCCACAGTCTCCGCATCCCTTGCCCTGTGTCACCTGGACCTAGGTATTATCTCCGACCACAGTAAAATCATTTCAGGGAAAAATCCAGGGATATGTTCCAGATCTGACCGCATAACGGCCAATTGCTCCGGACGAAACAGGGGTCATTACCCCCCACATGTATAACAAGTATAACCGGACCCTCCGCATGACAACTGAGATCTACCACTTCAGACAGGATCTGAGACCATCGCAGGCCGCGCACACCCCGCCAATAAACCTGAATGTGATGAAAACCCAGACTGCTGCTCCCCGGTCTGCCCTCAAGGCCGCCCAGTAAACATAGGAATGTCCCAACACAAAAACCACAGGATCCCGTCGGTCTGGAAGAGAGGAAAACAAACAAATTACAGAACCAACTCAGGCCTAATATAGCAAGCATAACAACCAGATTTCCATCTACTGATCCGCATCACATCCACCTCCGATAAACCCGCATGCGCCGCCTCCGTAGCCGCCCCTATACGAAAACAGTGTGTCCCAAACTCCGCAACAGGCAGACCAATGAAAACCAAACCCCTCCTCAACAGAGACTCAAATTGAAAACGCGAGAAAGGGGAACTATCGGGGCGGGCCAGGAAAGTCACCGCAGCAGGTCTAATTGCCAAAAATTCAGAAACCAAGTGAACCGGGCAAACAGGACCTGGGACCACAACTGATCAGTCTTGGACCCACACCCTAATAGAATCCCCGGACAACAGTACATCCCCGTCTAAAAGCCCACCCACTCTAGCCCGTGACGGCGATACAAGCTCGCCAACCCGCAAAGCACCGAAAAAGGCCAGGCAACAAGCCGTGGCAAACAAAATTGACTCAAAAGGGGACTTACAAAACAAGGAGGAGGACGCCACCAACCTGGTCAGGGCGGCATAAGTAATGGGACGCCTACGATCTTTGCTAACTGACTCCCTCCGCCACCCCTTAAGGGCCTGACGAACACAAAAAGAGCTAGTTACATCCTCCAAACCCGCTAGCTTTAAGAAAAACCCAATCCCTGCCATGCGATGCTGAGCGACACCAGCCGAAACCCCTGAGTTACGGAGGCTCAAAAGATAATCAATAGTAACTTGCAAGAGAAAACTACTGTCCCCCCAATGAAAATCTCCCACAACCAAGGAACACCATTCACGCCAAGCCTTACCATATACTTTCCAGGTCAGCAGGGCGACGGAAGCTTGATAAAGAGGCATCAGACGGTCCCCACCAAATCCCACAAGTGGGGTGGGCAAGGAGCACCCTCCAAGGTAGCCCCCGGCAGAAACTCCTGGAACTCCTGCCAATGAAAACGCGACAAGGCATCAGCAACACCATTTTCGACGCCTGGAATGTGATGAGCCCGGAACCAAATATTAAACTCCAGGCACTTCAGAACCAGATGCTGAAGCAAAGCTAATAAGGGAAGAGGAAGTCAAACGATTAATACAACGGACAGATTATCAGACCAAAAACGGACACGGCGGTCTTATAGCTGTGGGCCCCACACTTCAATAGCCATGACGATGGGAAAAAGTTCGAGAAGCAGAAGATTACGACACAAACCCGCATCGCACCAACTGACCGGCCACGGTTCGGCGCACCACTGAGTACCCAGGACAGCCCCAAAACCCACGCTCCCAGCCGCGTCAGTAAATAGGGAAACGTCAAAATTCGACACTTCCTCCGCCTGCCAACAAGTCCTGCCGTTATAATCCCACAAAAAAGACAACCAAATAGCAAGTTCCGCTTTCAGGGGCTTAGTAACGCAGATCCTGTGCGAGGGTACTGAAAAACCCCGAGAGGCTAGCGATAAACTCCGTGAAAAAAACCCCTCTCCATGGGCATAACCCTACAAGCGAAAACTAAAAGACCTAGCAACGACTGAATCTGCCGCAACGTGACCTTTCACACAGCCAGAAAACCCAGGATCATGTCTTTTAGCTTGTCCAATTTCTCCTCCAGCAAGCGGAAGACCATGTCAACGGTATCGAACTCAATACCCAGGAAGGACAAGCACGTACATGGGCCCTCGGTCTTTTCGGCCGACAAGGGAACCCCAAAACGTTCCATGAGAAAACGGAAAGTGTCGAGGAGGTGCTCGCAGAGCCTACCGCCCAGAGGAGCCACAAAAAGGAAATCGTCCAGGTAATGGGTTACAGAGGAAGACCCGGACTCGACACAAACCGTCCACTGAAGGAAAGTGCTGAACATTTTGAAGTAATGACACGAAATAGAACAGCCCATCGGTAAGCAAATATCATAGAAATACTTCCCGTCCACAACGCAACCCAGCAAATGATGGCAGAGGAATAGGGCAGGACGGCGCTCACAGGTCCAATAGATTTTATTAATAAGAAGAATTGCACTGATGCAATAGCAAATGATGGCAGTCTGGGTGAACAGGTAATAGGCAGAAAGCCGACTCAATATCAGACTTCACCATGAGGGCACCCCGACCAGCGCAGCAAACTAAATCCACCGCGCGGTCGAAGGACATGTAAGAAACTGAGGACTCTTCTTTGGGAATGCCATCATTAACTGAATCGCCTTTGGGGAAGGAAAGATGTTGTATGAGCCTGTACTTACCAGGTTCCTTTTTGGGGACAACCCCCAAAGGGGAAACTCTCAAGTTCCTAAAAGGAGGAGACTCAAAAGGCCCTTCCATACGACCTAAAACCACCTCCTTAAAAACTTTTTCCCTAAGGACTTCCGGGTTATCCCTAGCGGACTTCAGGTTGCTAGACATGACAGGGAATTTGGATGAACAAAATGGAATGGAAAAACCGAAACGTAGCTGCGAGGCGATCCCCACATGGCCACCGCACTCGAGAATGGAGCCCCAGGCGCGGTGGCCGGGGACTGAAAGGGCGCAGCAGATCTCTGCGCCATCAGTCGAATCCAAATATCCGTTGCCTGAACGGCCCAACCCAAACTGGGCTGCAGGGACAAGCGACACCGGAAGTCTTCATCATAACGCCACCAGGCGCTACCACCATGAGACTTATAGGCACAATAAATAGAATCCATATATATAAAAAGCTCAGCGCAGCGTTCAGGGTGTCGCTGTCCCATAATACAGCCCAGCACATGAAAAGCCTGAATCCAGTTATTTATCGTTTTGGCTACACGAGAGCGTCTATCTACAAAATGATCAGTAACTACCTGCCTCTTCTTATCAACCATATGCTGATCGACAGGCAGGAGAGACCAAATATCAATATACTGGTTGTTATAAATCAAACAGCAGAAAAAGGAATCCTTATACAGACTGGCAGCAGGAGGGGACTCACACATCCCTTGACCCTGCTCACATTGAGAAACCAAGGCCTTTAAGGCCAGAAGCAAATCACCCTTCCCCCCAAGCCCCGGCAACAGCAGACTCACCACTCGGAGGCACAGCAGGAGGTTCGACTGGCGCAACCGGACGTGGTGCCGTGCTGGCCCCACGTGAAGACCGCTCCAGCGGTAAAGCAGGTCCCTGCCTCTTCCTGTGACGACGAGCTGTCCTAACCGACTCGCGGGGGCTCGAGGAAACATCACTGGATGAAGAAGGGGACTGACGTCTCAGACGGCTGCTGCTCTTAGGGGACCTAGATCGCTTGCGACCGCTGCTCCGTTTCTTTGCCACACGCCTACAGCGGCTGCGCCGGGAACGGTCAGGGGACGAGCTGGAAATGTCAGAGGATAAGGAAGATCTATCCCTTCTGCGGGACCTGCGCACTGGAGGACCAGCCACAGGGAGGCGCTCCCACAGCTGCTGTGAGGCTAGGGCGGGCACAGAAGGAGAAGGCTGAGGGGAGACAGGCCTGCACCGCACGGGTATCACCAGTTACAGGCCCCGCAGCGACAACAGGCCTGCTATCCCGTGGGGGGGGGGGGTCGGAATCACATCCTGGGTGTCCGGGCGGGTCAGTGAGGGAGCTGGCTGGGCAGGCATGGACTCTCTAGAGCCCATAATGGCGGAGGGTGGCATGGATGTGGAGGAGTGGAGTCCCAAAATGGCCGCCGCTACCGTCGGGCCAGAAGGGTCGTGGTCAACAAACGCACCTCCTGCGAGGGGGGTAGACACTAGGGCTCAGGCGCTCCGGAGGCCTGGAGTGCCTGGCCGTCCGACGCTGAGCAGCGGTGCTCGTCGCCGCTAAAGGGGCTGAGTCTTCCCTTGCGCCGGCAACCAGCCGGGCAAGGAAAGATTCCCCTTCAGTCCTAAAGCCCTCCCAAAGGGCTTCCAGCAGACTGCCTTCATCATGCCTACCTCGGGCCGCCATGGGTGCAGGACGAGCCACACAGCAGCAGAGGGGGAGCCGGAGGCAGAGCACACCACAGGACAGACATAGAGAGACGACCACAGAAGGGGGGCAGCACACAGGTGAGTACACATAACACCCACCACACAGTCTAAGCATTGCTCCTGCCGTCCGCATCCCATCAGCCAAAACTATTTATTATTATTTATTTTTATAGCACCATTAATTCCATGGTGCCTTACATTTGGGGGTTACATACAATACACAAAATATACAGGTAGATATAATACTAACAGTGACCGACTGGCACAGTGGGGTAGAGGGCCCTGCCCACAAGGGCTTACAATCTGTGAGGGAAGGGGGGTAGAGACAGAAGGAGAGGGGGAGACTGTACAGATGGCAGTGTGGTATGTAATAGATTGTTACATTTTGTGCCATTGTACCTCTATATATTAAACAGCATGTTAAGCTTCAGCAAGCTACATTCCCCCTCACATCTTTAAACTCTTCTAAACAAATTTTTAAGTAAACTTCTGAGTACATTTAATCATAACTGAGAAACCCCACAACACTCCGATACTATCTGTCTAAATATTTGTTGTGGATCTAAGATAAAAGATTTTACTATTTCTCAGTGCAGAGGGGACAGTAAAGCTTTTTTCTTGACACTAGTTTGTCATCTCTCTTTAGGTTGACACACATGAAGTGAACCCATGATTTACACTTCGAACACTCCACCATACGGCCATCTGCTGTATAAATGTGGCAAATGCAGTAAGTTGTAAGAGTGAGTGGTTTTTGGAAGATTTTCTTAGACCGCTTAATTTCATGAGGAAATATTTCTAAATGTCCCTTATCTAGGCCCGACAGCAGATGACGGCACATGTCAGATTGGACAAACTGGACAGTCTTTAAATCCAGACCTTCTGCTAGCGTAATTGCATTTGCTATTGATAAAAGGCCACAGTCATTTGGGCCTTTTTGTTTTTGGCAGCATATAAACTTGACTATAAGTGTCTGATTTGCACCTTCAAAAAGATGTTTGTACAGTTTTATAAGTTGTTTTTTAAGTGTGTCAGAAATAGAAGAAAAACGCATAGCGTCAAAACCAGTCACTGTATTATTAATATATCCAGACACTACCCAATGTGCGCCAACTTGGTGGACCTGGATGATCCGGCTGTCAGTTACAGTTGGATTGTTAGAATGGGCCAAGTGGACAGTGTCAATCAATCCGGAAATAGAAGGGTTCTCTTTCTTAATAAAGTGCTGGAAAACATTAATGACATTATCATCCAGCCACTCATTGCCATCAATTAAAGCTCAATCTTTAAACTTGAGCTTGATATGATCTAATGTCTGCCGCTCCTGCTCAAGGTCTTCTCCTGGCAATACCGGTGTGCTTTCCTGTTCTTCTAAATCAGTTGTTTCCCATACATCAATCTTCTGCAGTCCGGCTCTGTATCCCACTCTTTGAGCATCCGTTTGTTTAGGTTTGCCATATTTTTTTTCAGGAAGTTCTTGTATAGCTTTTGAAACGGTCATTTTTGGTGAAGGTAGTGGAGCTAAGCCACCATCTTGTGGAATTTGTTCCCTGACTAATATATTCAAGTTAGTGATTTTGATTATCAAGTTCTGAAGAAAATCTTCTTTATCTAAAAGATAAGCAGAGTCTATTAATCTTTCTAAGCCTTTGATGCACTGATGAGTCAAGTTGGTGAGGCGATACCTCCTACGAGGAGGTAGTTCTTGGATGGTTGGAATAGTCTGATCTTGGGCAATACTCCCTTGCTGCCTAATCTCATCTTTTTGGGAACCTTGGTCAACCTTTGTTTTCTTTGAGTCTTTGAAACATTCAGTGTCAAGGGAAAAAATTGGGTTTCGGGAATGTGTTGGCTTGAGATTGTCCCACCTCCATTTTTCCACACGAAAAACTAAACACATGTTTACAGGGTAGCAAAAGATTTTCCCGTCACCCCATGTGCATGTCGGTCCCTGCTTTCCCTCTCTGACGCACTTTTCACTTCAAAAAGGCCTTTACCCGAGCCGATGCATTTTATATGGGATGAATCAAGGCCACTTTAGTATCTTACTATCACGTGATGTGAACTGATCAGAAATGGCGGATCTTCTACATTATATTACCTATAATATTCTGAGCTTCTCAAATTCATCTGCACATATCTGTGAATATAACATCTTAAAATTAGAATACACTTACACCATTCATATTTGACATTTTCAGAAGTCTTTTTGCCCTTTTTTGTTTAAAAAAAAAAACATTACATTTTTTTCAAATATTTAGCTAAATGGCCCAGATTGTTTTTATTAAAGTCTTAGAAAAACTGAATTTAAACTGGAAAAAAAAATTACAATTTCAAGTACACGTGACCGTTTCTTGAAAAGAGAAAAAAAAAATCATGATGAATATCATCTTGCCGTGTCTCCAAAATAAACTACCAATTTTGCCATAAATTCACTTGAGTTAATAAGGCTGCTTTCACACCATGTTTTGGTAACTCAGGCAGACATTCAGTTTTTAATAAAGACAAAAAACAAAACAAAAAAAGACATCTGGAAACATTTTGAAGTCTGTAATGGAGCTCAGCCAAAAATGCATTCAGTTCATCAGTTTTCATTGATTAGATATTTGTGCCAAGTATATTATTGTAAACCTAAAAAAAAAAAAAAAAGGGAGGCACATCATAATAATAATAATAATATATTTTATTTATATAGCGCCAACATATTCCGCAGCGCTGTACAATTTGTAGGGTTGAAAGACAGACAGATACATAACAAAGAACGTCATTTCACACAATGGGACTGAGGGCCCTGCTCGCAAGAGCTTACAATCTATGAGGTAGAGGGGGTGACACAGGAGGTAGCAGGGGCGGCATTGCTTATACAGAGGTCAGACAATGTTGTAATAGAGGTTACTGTCATTACACAATCATAAAACTGTATGAGCCGTCACCAGTCGTGTCCTGTAACATGTGAATGGAGCTTGAACAGATAAAGTTAGCCTGAATAGACATCATATCATGTAGGGTAATGTGGGAGCAGGGACAGAGGAGGGTTAGACAGTGGCGGATCCAGGGTTTGCGGGGCCCTGGGCAATTGACTTTGGCAGGGCCCTACGCGCATCGCGCCACAGCAAATTAGGCCCCGCCCACTTTTATGTTGACTCCGCCCATTCTCATTCATTTTTCATGTGATTCCACACAGTATAATCCTCCAACAGTCACCCATAAATTATATGTCCCCCCCTCCATCTCTCCCCATTTTCATATACACCCTTCATCTACCCCTAGTTTCATGTCCCCCCTCTCTATCTCTGTCCCCAGTTTCATGCCATTCTCCCCCTTTATCTGCCCACAGTTTCATGTCCCCCCCGTCTCTGCCCCAGTGTCATGCCGTTCTCCCCCTTTCATCTGCCCCAGTGTCATGCTGTTCTCCCCCCTCTATCTGCCCCAGTGTCATGCTGTTCTCCCCCCCGCTATCTGCCCCAGTGTCATGCCGTTCTCCCTCCGTTCATCTGCCCCAGCGTCATACTGTTCTCACACACACTCACCTTCCCTCGTTCCCCCGCAGCTCTCTCCCTCATACACATATTGTAGGCACGATGTGACATCATCACATCACGACTACAAATGCCGGAGCTCAGCGTTAAAACAGGAGCTGAGCTGTGACACCTCCTGCTTTAAATGCCTATGTATTCAGTCGGGACATGCTGACCCAGGGCCGGCTCCAGGTTTTTATGGGCCCTTGGGCGACAGAGCCTCAGTGGGTCCCCTTGTAAAGGAGGCGGGGGAGTCGAGACACTGTGCGTTGCAGATGAAGCGAGTGACGTCATGCAGGAGTGTGGCGTCACCAACGCCATACCTCCTAGAGTAGAAAGAGGGGTAAAATGTGCGGCGCGCTCTGCGTGCCGCGACAAATTTGGCTCCACCCACTTTTATGTTGATTCCACCCATTCTCATTCATTTATCATGTGCTCCCACACAGTATGATCCTCCTACAGTCACCTGTAAATTATATGCCCCCCCCTCCATCTCTCCCCCAGTTTCATATACACCCTTCCTCTGTCCCCAGTTTCATGTCCCCCCCCTCCATCTCTGTCCCCAGTTTCATCACGTTCTCCCCCTTCATCTGCCCACAGTTTAATGTCCCCCATCTCTGCCCCAGTGTCATGCTGTTCCCCCCTCCCCTTCATTTGCCCCCCAGTTTCATTGGGCCCCCTCCATCTCTGTCCCCAGTTTCATGCCGTTCTCTCCCCACCCCCTTCATCTTCCCCAGTGTCATGCCGTTCCCCCCTCCCTTTCATTTGCCCCCCAGTTTCATGGGCCCCCTTCATTATGTTCCACCTTAATATTTAATACAAAACAAACACTTACACTCACCTTCTATCACTCACCTTCCATCGTTCCCCCGACGCTCCTCTCTCCTCTCTCTCACTCCAGTCATATACGCGATTAAAGCAGGAGCTGGGACCTCAGCTCCTGCTTAGCTACGGCCTGGCTTGCGTGTGTAGGTGCGATGTGATGACGTCATCGCGCCTACACACGCAAGCCAGGCCGGAGCTTTAAAGCAGGAGCTGAGGTCACAGCTCCTGCTTTAATCGCGTACAGTGGCGTAACTAGGACTGGCGGGGCCCCGTGGCGAACTTTTGACATGGGGCCCCCCCCTTCCTGACCGACACCGAAGATCTCGACCGACTAACCCCCCGCCCCCCCCGCCGCATTCCTGCACGCTCAATTATGTCCCATATTGGCTCCTGCACATAGTATTATACCCCATTGTGGCCCCTGCACATGGGATTATGCCCGATAATGAACACCCACAAACAATTATTATACTCTGGGGTATTTTCAGACCCCAGAGTATAATAATCGGAGACCGAGGGGAGATACACACATAAAAAAAAAAGTTACTTACCTGTCTCCGGCTCCGCTGCAGTCTTTGGTGGTGTTGGCCATCTTTAATAACACACTGATGTCACATGACATTTCATACCCTTCCTCCATCTGCCCCCAGTTTCATGCACCCCTCATCTCTACCCACATTTTCATGTCCTCTCCTCCATCTCTGCCCCTAGGTTACTGTTGCTCCTCACCACACATATACACACACTCACACACACTTACACACACATATACACACACTCACACACACTTACACACACATATACACACACTCACACACACTTACACACAGACAGACACGCTCCATCCTGCATCTCCCTCCCCCTCCCCTTCATTACCTCGCAGCAGATCTCTCCTTCTCTTTCCAGGACTGTACGGGCTATAGACACGCCCACCCAGTCATGTGACGGATGACGTCACACAAGGTCCTTTCAGCTTTCCCCCGCTCTTAGCACAGTTAAAACAGTTTGTCTGTGATAACAGCGGGGGTAGCAGAGGTAGCTGTCGCCGGGCCCCTTATGTCACGGTGACAGGCAAGTGCCGGGGGGCCCCCAGAGGCTCTGTGGGCCCCGGCACTTGCCCGACTGCCGAGCTGACCGGGTCCATTTTGTTAGGGCCGGGCCGTGGGGCCCCGCTAAGCGCGGGGCCCCGGGCGGTTGCCCGGCTCGCCCGGCCCTGGATCCGCCCCTGGGGTTAGATTTTGGGGATTCTAATTATAGTACGGAAGGGTTTACATTAGGAATTGTGATAGGCCTGTCTGATAAGATGTGTCTTTAGTTTGCGTTTGAAACTGTAGAAATTGGGAGTTAATCTGTTTGTCCGGGGTAGAGCATTCCAGAGAAGTGGTGCAGCTCGGGAGAAGTCTTGTATACGAGCGTGGGAGGTTCTGATAATAGAGGATGTAAGTGTTAGGTCACTGAGTGAACGGAGAGCACGGGTTGGGCGGTAGACGGAGATGAGGGAGGAAATGTAGGGAGGTGCAGCATTATGGAGAGCCTTGTGGAGGAGGGGGATAACTTTATATTTTATTCTATAATGAATAGGCAGCCAATGTAGCGACTGGCACAGACCAGAGGCATCGCTGTAGTGTCTAGCCTGATAGATGAGCCTGGCCGCTGCATTCAGAATAGATTGTAAAGGGGAGAGTTTAGTGAGGGGAAGGCCGATTAGTAAGGAGTTACAGTAGTCAAGGCCAGAATGAATCAGAGAGACAATAAGTGTCTTTAGTGTATCTCTGGTAAGGAAAGGGTGTATTCTGGAAATGTTTTTGAGGTGGAGGTGACATGAACGTGCGAGTGATTCAATATGAGGGGTCCATCCATTACTGTCTGCTCACTTGCAAGTGGGATAAACACCACATAATTCCCCATGTTATTCTGATGGCCATAGGCTCAGCATATATACCTTCCCCATCTTATATTCTGACGCTCCTATTGTATCAGCTTATACTAGTCATCTGCATTATTTCAGATATGTATATTCTGTATATTATAAAAAGCACCAACTAAGTATCAATGTATAAATAACACAAAAAAATTCTTTTGATTTTAAATCTAAATTTATTGTTACAAAAATGTTTTTAATTGTAAAAATTATTGGTATCAGGAAAACAAACACATAAAAACATTTAAAAACACACAACAAGAGTGGAGGTCGCACTGGACTGAGCAGCTCCAGCAGGTGTATAATCTGCTAGTGGTGTGGGGGATGAGAACAGCCACAATAAAGGTGTGTATAGAGAGGCCCAGTATTTTGTATATATAAATGTAAATAGGCTCCTATTGCCCACAATATCACAAGATTAGGGCACTTAATTGAAAAATATCTGTAGCATTGCAAAGATCATACCCCCATCACCACTATATAGTAAAAGCATATCAGGTAACAGAACCAATGTAAAGTTACACACACATGCCAATATTACATAAGCCAACCTACATAGGACAAAATGTGAAGCATATATATAAACCACTGTTCACCAGCTGCGACCTCCACTCTGAGCCCCGACGGACCGTTTCACCCCTGCTTCTTCAGGGGGCCTGAATATATTATATATATATATATATATATATATATATATATATATATATATATGTATATTATAGCCTGCACGATGAAATGCCCAATCGGAATAGTTATCGGAGGCTTAATTGGCAGATATGTGGTGTTTTCCTTGTTGCGGGTGATTGGCGTTTGGCCACACATGCCTGTATAGCTGGAATACATCTATACTATGCAGTAAGACACAGGCGAAGCGGCTACGGGATAGTCTGAGAGCCGGCAGTGATTCTATGCATGTGTGGGGCAGGGTCTAATGCGGTGCCTTGATTGGAGCCAACTGGAGAGATAGGAGGAGCTTGGCCTTTAAAGGGATTCTACCATTAAAGCAACTTTTTTTCTAATTACTACGTCGGAATAGCCTTAAGAAAGGCTATTCGTCTCCTACCTTTAGATGTGGTCTCCATCGCACTGTTCCTTAGAAATACCGGTACTTACCGGTATGCTAATGAGGTCTTGGCAGCAATGGAGGCATCCTTCTTCTTCATCTGCCTCCTCCCATTGTCTGTCGTCTTCTTCCTTCGTCATGTCTGACGCCTGCGCAGTCAGAAACGCGTAGGAAAGTCATTTCTGACCCAAGTAAGGGGTTCATGAAGCACTGAGTCTTGTTGGTTTGGCGTTAGGCCAGTGACCTCAGGATAAGTGTTTTTGTGAAATCCCTGGTGTTAATCTTGGAGGTTAGTCATTACAATACTTACTTCCCCAGATTGAGCTATGACATGTCTTTTTGGTTAAGGGAGGTAGAGGCCAGTTTTCAGAGGGAACCTTGTTTAGTTCAAGGGTGATAGTGAATATACTCTGGGCTCTCTAATACTCCCTGATCTGGAGTCAATTACCTTACCCCTTATCTTGAGAAGTGTGGTTTAAGGCAAGTGCAGGATGGGAAGGAGACAGTGATTACCTTTGCCAGCCCGTCTTTGAAGGGAGCTGAGAGAAATGACCAGAATTACATTTCCTTCAAGCTGTTGTTCCTCTCCCTGGTGTGGGCTGTTATTGAGAAGTTCAAGGACTGTCTGGCAACTACTCCCTTTGAAGTCTACACAGACAACAACCCACAACCCGCTCTTGAGCAAAGATGAGCATCACATCTGGCCAACTACATCTTCATGGTCAAGTACAAGCCCGGCAAAGCCAACATTGGAACTGATGCCTTGTTCTGGCCACCAACAGAGACCAGACCTTGGGAGGATGCTGATGTGTGGGAAGAGATGGAGATGCCAGCCTTCTATGCCCCGTATGCCAAGCAAGCAGTTCACACCTTTAAAGGCCCATCCCCCTCTGCTACTCCTACACAGTCACTGGTGAAGTCAACTCCTGAGACAAAATTGTAGGTCCAATTGCAATCTGAAAGTAAAGTTCTGCATGAGATACAAGACTTTCTAAGCCAAGGGATGATGCCAACCGGACTCTGTGGAGTTCGTGCCAACCCAGAACTGTGTAAGCTGTGGAGGCAGAGGAGGAAGCTGTTCCTAAGAGGAGGATTTGTTTACAGACTATCCACTGATCCTGACTCTAACACCGTCCTTCATCAGATTATCGTTCTTCGGTGCAATGTGGGCACAGTCTTGGAGGCCAACCGTGACAAGTATGGACACTTCGGGGTTCAGAAAACAGAGGCTACCATCATTGGTTCTACTGGGTTGATCTGAGGGAGGATGTCGATAAGTGGTGCAGAGAGTGTACTGCCTGTACCCTTACCAGAGGGGAGAAAGCTGACCAGAAGGCTCCACTCCATCCCATTGAGAGTCATCACCCTGTGGAGATTGTGGCTCTGGACCACCTGAAGATAAAACCCAGCCACTCTGGATACACCTACGTCTTGACTATAATTGACCACTATACCAAGTTCACAGTGGCTGTCCTCATACATGATCTATCAGCTAAGACAACTGCTAAGAACTTCTGGAAGCCTCTTTCCCTAAGGCTGTCCTGAGAAGATCCTCACAGACTGGGGTTCAGCCTTTAAGTATCAGCTATTCCTGGAACACTGCACCCTGTATGACTGCAAGAAGCTGCACATACTTCTTACCACCCACAGGGCAATGGTCTTTGTGAGAAGATGAATCAGACTCTTCTTGGGCTTCTCAGGACTTTGTCACCCTCCAGCCGAGCAGATTGGCCATTGCAGTTACCTGAGCTACCAGTAGAACAACCAGAAGAAGCCGCAGTTGGTCCACAGGAATCACTTGAAGGTGTGTCTGCAGGTGGACCCTACACCCTCAGTGCTGTCTCCTTCACCTGAGGGTAGTTTGGATGAGGAGGTCCTCATTTCAGAGATAGGTCAAAGAAGTTCGTTAAGAATCACCCCTTAAATTTACTTAAAATAGTGTATATCATTGTCAGGGCTCCTGGGAACCTTCCATTACCTCTTTTAGGCCTCCTCACAGAGACAATGAGATGAGGCAGCCAGGGTCAGGCCTCAGCGGTGACATGGGCATCTTGATTGTCACGACAGTTGGCTTTCCCATGTTACAACTGATGGTCGGACGCTGCGAAGAGGCATAAAACAGTGTATTGCGCACCATATTATGTGAATCTATGGGATCATCGCACATGGTGAGTCCAGAAATTGGAGGTTTTCTATTTCCTAGAAATGTATTTCTATGTTCATGTGCAAATACACACTTGTGTATTCTGTTACGATGCAATAGTCTAGTTTGATTAAACACAAACCCACTGTCCAGTATGCATATGGAGTAATGTTACAAAGGTTTGTTGTTATCCTATATTTCTATGCATAAGTTATGGAATATTGATCCTAATAATAAGAAGGGGATGTGTTTTCGTTGTTGGATATAACGCAGACAAGTGAGAACATAGTTCAAGTTAAATGTCTAGTGAGTAGAAAAATCAAAGTAATGTTAAAACAAAGTGATAATAGGAATATGATTTGTAAATGTTTGAGGGAAACAAAGGGAAATAGAGTTGTAGGTTTGTATTACTTGTCTCCATTTATGTAAAGGATATTTTCACCTGTTTTCAACATCACCTGTATGTGCAATCTGTTAATGAATTCAAACTGTGATTGGGAGGAAGTGAAAGAAGAGTATTTAAGGGAACTGAAATCACCATAATGGATGCCTTTTAAAAGGGACTCATTGTTCCGAAACGCGTTGGAGTTTTTTTAGGGTTTTTTTTGTTTAATTTGGTTTGTTTATTTGTTTAATGGATTTATATTAAAAGTTATATTTTATATTCGTCTTCGGAAGAGTAGCCGGTGTTTTTTTGGTATTTTGCAAATTGTATAAAAGAGGTAAGGGGAAATAAGAATGTATGAAATACCTCAGCCTCCATCTATTATACTCTGACTCATCTGACCTGAGTCTCCATTTATTCGGTTTTGTATAAAACCAAACATTTTTAAATATAAAGGCTGAACCCAGTTCACTACTTGTCAGGTCGCCCATCTCGGCTCCTCATAGAATTAAATGTAAAGACTGATATAGAGACTTGTATATATCTCCTGCTTCAGAGACTAATGTCACATGTGCTGCAGTCATAATAGTGCTATTAGTATTAGAAACACCGATAGGAGCTCATGTATGAAAGCTTATACAGCCATAGGTCAGACCGCCCAGCAAGACCCTGCACAGCAACTGGTGATAAACACTCAGGTACCTTTAACATTTTATTAATATAGGTCATCGATCAGCCCCTTTAATTGACTGTTTATAACTATTTTACATGGCGTTTATTATATGAGATATTTTGTTCCATCTCCATATATTTGGTGGTTGTAATAAATAATAAGTTCTGTATACGGGATTTTTATTTTTGCCAAATCCAACACGTTTATTTGTTATTTAGGCACAGCACAGGATGCTTTCTTCTGGCACTGGTCTATGGCTGGTGTGAGATGGCACAGGACTTCCAGTAGTCAGTGGCCGATACCATCAGGCACAGGACACTGCCTTCCAGAAGCCCATAGCCGGTAGGAGAAGCCACAAGACTAGAGATGAGCGAACACTAAAATGTTCGAGGTTCGAAATTCGATTCGAACAGCCGCTCAATGTTCGTGTGTTCGAATGGGTTTCGAACCCCATTATAGTCTATGGGGAACAGATACTCGTTAAGGGGGAAACCCAAATCCGTGTCTGGAGGGTCACCAAGTCCACTATGACACCCCAGGAAATGATGCCAACACCTCTGGAATGACACTGGGACAGCAGGGGAAGCATGTCTGGGGGCATCTAACACACCAAAGACCCTCTATTACCCCAACATCACAGCCTAACAACTACACACTTTACACACTCAATACCACCTCTCTGACAGTAGGAAAACACCTTGAAACATGTGTATTTGGCACTTGCAGTGAGGAGAGCTTGTCACCAGCAGTGAATTTGGCCCTTGTAGTAAGTTGAGGTTGGCACCAACATTTGTTTTGAAAATCAGGGTGGATTGAGCCTCTAACCAGCAGAGTTTGGGCAAATTCATGGTGGAGGGAGCCTCTAAACACCCCAGTTTGGGCAAATTCATGGTGGAGGGAGCCTCTAAAAACCCCAGTTTGGACCAATTCATGGTGGAGGGAGCCTCTAACCAGCCCAGTGTGGGCAAATTCATGGTGGAGGGAGCCTCTAAAAAACCCAGTTTGGACCAATTCATGGTGGAGGGAGCCTCTAACCAGCCCAGTTTGGGCAAATTCATGGTGGAGGGAGCCTCTAAAAAACCCAGTTTGGACCAATTCATGGTGGAGGGAGCCTCTAACCAGCCCAGTTTGGGCAAATTCATGGTGGAGGGAGCCTCTAAAAAAACCAGTTTGGACCAATTCATGGTGGAGGGAGCCTCTAACCAGCCCAGTTTGGGCAAATTCATGGTGGAGGGAGCCTCTAAACAGCCCAGTTTGGGCAAATTCATGGTGGAGGGAGCCTCTAAACAGCCCAGTTTGGGCAAATTCATGGTGGAGGGAGCCTCTAACCAGCCCAGTTTGGACCAATTAATGGTGGAGGGAGCCTCTAACCAGCCCAGTTTGGGCAAATTCATGGTGGAGGGAGCCTCTAAACAGCCCAGTTTGGACCAATTCATGGTGGAGGGAGCCTCTAAAAAACCCAGTTTGGACCAATTCATGGTGGAGGGAGCCTCTAAACAGCCCAGTTTGGGCAAATTCATGGTGGAGGGAGCCTCTAACCAGCCCAGTTTGGACCAATTCATGGTGGAGGGAGCCTCTAACCAGCCCAGTTTGGGCAAATTCATGGTGGAGGGAGCCTCTAAACAGCCCAGTTTGGACCAATTCATGGTGGAGGGAGCCTCTAAAAAACCCAGTTTGGACCAATTCATGGTGGAGGGAGCCTCTAAACAGCCCAGTTTGGGCAAATTCATGGTGGAGGGAGCCTCTAACCAGCCCAGTTTGGACCAATTAATGGTGGAGGGAGCCTCTAAACAGCCAAGTTTTGGGAAATTCATGGTGGAGGGAGCCTCTAACCAGCCCAGTTTGGACCAATTCATGGTGGAGGGAGCCTCTAAACAGCCCAGTTTGGGCAAATTCATGGTGGAGGGAGCCTCTAAAAAACCCAGTTTGGACCAATTCATGGTGGAGGGAGCCTCTAACCAGCCCAGTTTGGACCAATTAATGGTGGAGGGAGCCTCTAAACAGCCAAGTTTGGACCAATTCATGGTGGAGGGAGCCTCTAAAAACCCCAGTTTGGACCAATTCATGGTGGAGGGAGCCTCTAACCAGCCCAGTTTGGGCAAATTCATGGTGGAGGGAGCCTCTAAACAGCCCAGTTTGGGCAAATTCATGGTGGAGGGAGCCTCTAACCAGCCCAGTTTGGACCAATTAATGGTGGAGGGAGCCACTAAACAGCCCAGTTTGGACCAATTCATGGTGGAGGGAGCCTCTAAAAACCCCAGTTTGGACCAATTCATGGTGGAGGGAGCCTCTAAAAAACCCAGTTTGGACCAATTCATGGTGGAGGGAGCCTCTAACCAGCCCAGTTTGGACCAATTAATGGTGGAGGGAGCCTCTAAACAGCCAAGTTTGGACCAATTCATGGTGGAGGGAGCCTCTAAAAACCCCAGTTTGGACCAATTCATGGTGGAGGGAGCCTCTAACCAGCCCAGTTTGGGCAAATTCATGGTGGAGGGAGCCTCTAAACAGCCCAGTTTGGGCAAATTCATGGTGGAGGGAGCCTCTAACCAGCCCAGTTTGGACCAATTAATGGTGGAGGGAGCCGCTAAACAGCCCAGTTTGGACCAATTCATGGTGGAGGGAGCCTCTAAAAACCCCAGTTTGGACCAATTCATGGTGGAGGGAGCCTCTAAAAAACCCAGTTTGGACCAATTCATGGTGGAGGGAGCCTCTAACCAGCCCAGTTTGGACCAATTAATGGTGGAGGGAGCCTCTAAACAGCCAAGTTTGGACCAATTCATGGTGGAGGGAGCCTCTAAAAACCCCAGTTTGGACCAATTCATGGTGGAGGGAGCCTCTAACCAGCCCAGTTTGGGCAAATTCATGGTGGAGGGAGCCTCTAAACAGCCCAGTTTGGGCAAATTCATGGTGGAGGGAGCCTCTAACCAGCCCAGTTTGGACCAATTAATGGTGGAGGGAGCCGCTAAACAGCCCAGTTTGGACCAATTCATGGTGGAGGGAGCCTCTAAAAAACCCAGTTTGGACCAATTCATGGTGGAGGGAGCCTCTAAACAGCCCAGTTTGGGCAAATTCATGGTGGAGGGAGCCTCTAACCAGCCCAGTTTGGACCAATTCATGGTGGAGGGAGCCTCTAACCAGCCCAGTTTGGGCAAATTCATGGTGGAGGGAGCCTCTAAACAGCCCAGTTTGGACCAATTCATGGTGGAGGGAGCCTCTAAAAAACCCAGTTTGGACCAATTCATGGTGGAGGGAGCCTCTAAACAGCCCAGTTTGGGCAAATTCATGGTGGAGGGAGCCTCTAACCAGCCCAGTTTGGACCAATTAATGGTGGAGGGAGCCTCTAAACAGCCAAGTTTTGGGAAATTCATGGTGGAGGGAGCCTCTAACCTGCCCAGTTTGGACCAATTCATGGTGGAGGGAGCCTCTAAACAGCCCAGTTTGGGCAAATTCATGGTGGAGGGAGCCTCTAAAAAACCCAGTTTGGACCAATTCATGGTGGAGGGAGCCTCTAACCAGCCCAGTTTGGACCAATTAATGGTGGAGGGAGCCTCTAAACAGCCAAGTTTGGACCAATTCATGGTGGAGGGAGCCTCTAAAAACCCCAGTTTGGACCAATTCATGGTGGAGGGAGCCTCTAACCAGCCCAGTTTGGGCAAATTCATGGTGGAGGGAGCCTCTAACCAGCCCAGTTTGGACCAATTAATGGTGGAGGGAGCCGCTAAACAGCCCAGTTTGGACCAATTCATGGTGGAGGGAGCCTCTAAAAACCCTAGTTTGGACCAATTCATGGTGGAGGGAGCCTCTAAACAGCCCAGTTTGGGCAAATTCATGGTGGAGGGAGCCTCTAACCAGCAGAGTTGGGGGAAATCAGGGTGGAGGGAGCCTCTAACCAGCAGAGTTGGGGGAAATCAGGGTGGAGGGAGCCTAGTATTAGCAGAATTGTGCAACGCTTATGGTGGATGAGTATGAGGATGCGGAGGAATTGGAGAGGTTGAGTACAGACATGGAGTTTCATGTTGGGGTGCTTTACACAGGTGGGCACAAAAATGACGGCTCTACCCAGTGGTGGTTCATTTTTATCAAAGTGAGCCGGTCGGCACTCTCAGCTGACAGACGGGTGCGCTTGTCAGTGATGATGCCACCGGCTGCACTGAACACCCTCTCAGATAGGACGCTGGCGGCAGGACAGGACAGCACCTCCAAGGCATATAGGGCAAGTTCAAGCCACAGGTCCAACTTCGACACCCAATACGTGTAGGGCGCAGAGGGATCGGAGAGGACAGGGCTGTGGTCGGAAAGGTATTCCCGCAACATGCGCCTATACTTCTCACGCCTGGTGACACTAGGACCCTCCGTGGCGGCACTTTGGCGAGGGGGTGCCATCAAGGTGTCCCAGACCTTAGACAGTGTGCCCCTCGTTTGTGTGGACCGGTGAGAACTTGGTTGCCTACTGGAGGAACTGCCCTCCCTGCCGCCAACGTCACATGCTGGAAACATCTCCATCATATTCTGCACCAATTGCCTGTGGCAAGCATTGATGCGATTGGCCCTCCCCTCTACCGGAATAAAAGACGAGATGTTGTTTTTATACCGGGGGTCAAGGATAGCAAAGATCCAGTACTGGTTGTCCTCCATGATTTTGACAATACGCTTGTCGGTTGTAAAGCACCCCAACATGAACTCAGCCATGTCTGCCACAGTGTTAGTTGGCATAACTCCTCTGGCCCCACCGGAAAGTTCAGTCTCCATTTCCTCCTCATCCTCCATGTCTACCCATCCGCGCTGCAACAATGGGACGATTCGAAGTTGCCCGGAAGCCTCCTGTATCACCATCACATCATCGGACAACTCTTCTTCCTCCTCCTCCTCCTCCTCCTCCATTAAACGCAGTGAAGCGGACAGATGTGTGGACCTACTCTCCAGCTGTGACGGATCGGATGCTATCCCTAACTCCTCTGTGTGATCTGAGTTATCCCTGATGTCAATCAGGGATTCTCTCAGAACACACAAGAGCGGGATTGTAAGGCTCACCATCGCATCCTCAGAGCTCACCCTCCTTGTGGACTCCTCAAAGACCCGTAGGATGTCACAAAGGTCTCTCATCCATGGCCACTCATGGATGTGAAACTGAGGCAGCTGACTTTGTGGCACCCTAGGGTTTTGTAGCTGGTATTCCATCAAAGGTCTCTGCTGCTCAACCACTCTATTCAACATCTGAAACGTTGAGTTCCAGCGTGTGGGGACGTCGCACAAAAGCCGGTGTTGTGGCACATGCAGGCGTTGCTGGAGAGATTTTAAGCTAGCAGCGGCTACTGTCGACTTGCGAAAGTGGGCGCACATGCGCCGCACTTTCACCAGTAGCTCTGGAACATTGGGGTAGCTCTTTAGGAAACGTTGCACCACTAGGTTGAAGACGTGGGCCAGGCATGGAACATGTTGGAGTCCGGCAAGCTCCAGAGCTGCTACCAGGTTCTGGCCGTTATCACAAACGACCATGCCTGGGCCCAGGTGCAGCGGCTCAAACCATATTGCCGTCTCATCGAGGAGAGCATCCCTCACCTCGGAGGCAGTGTGCTGTCTGTCCCCCAAGCTGATCAGCTTCAGCACAGCCTGCTGACGTCTACCAACGCCAGTGCTGCAACGTTTCCAACTCGTAGCTGGGGTCAATCTAACAGCGGAGGAGGAGGCGGTGGCGGAGGAGGAGGCGGTGGCGGAGGAGGAGGCGGTAGAGGAGGAGGAGGAGGGGGGTGTTCTTCTCGTGTCCCTGCCAGGAATGTTAGGCGGGGAGACGAGGTACACCGGGCCAGTTTGGGAAGCAGTCCCAGCCTCAACTACATTCACCCAGTGTGCCGTCAGTGAAATGTAGCGTCCCTGTCCGCATGCACTTGTCCACGCGTCGGTGGTCAAGTGGACCTTTGTGCAAAGCGCGGAACTAAGGGCCCGCCTGATGTTGAGTGACACGTGCTGGTGCAAGGCGGGGACGGCACACCGGGAGAAGTAGTGACGGCTAGGGACAGCATAGCGAGGTGCCGCAGTTGCCATCAGGTCCAGGAAGGCGGGAGTTTCAACAAGCCGGAACGCCAACATCTCCTGGGCCAGCAGTTTAGCGATGTTGGCGTTCAAGGCTTGCGCGTGTGGGTGGTTAGCAGTGTATTTCTGCCGCCGCTCCAATGTCTGAGAGATGGTGGGTTGTTGTAAAGAAACGCCTGATGGTGCCTTTGATGGTGCAGGAGAAGGAGATAAGACAGGACCAGGGGAGGATGAGGTAGAAGTCAACAAAGTGGCGGAGGCAGATGAAGTGGTGTCCTGGCTCGTCCTCTGGAGTGCATCGCCAGCACAGTCAGCAGTGGCAGTGGCAGAGGCAGAGACAGTGGCAGAGGCAGTGGCAGTGGCGTGAACGGCAGGCGGCCTTTGTCCTGCCGTTGCTGCCTGCCACTGATTCCAGTGCTTGGATTCCAAATGACGGCGCATTGAAGTGGTGGACAGGTTGCTCTTCTCAGAGCCCCTAATCAATTTCGAGAGGCAAATTGTGCAGACAACACTATATCTGTCCTCGGCGCATTCCTTGAAAAAACTCCACACCTTCGAGAAACGTGCCCTCGAGGTGGGAGTTTTTCGGGGCTGGGTACGAACTGGAACATCTTGGGAGATTCCGGGTGTGGCCTGGCTTCGCCTAAGCTGCTGACCTCTGCCTCTGCCTCTAGCTACCCTTTTTGGTGCTGCACCTGCCTCAACATCCACACTACTTTCCCCGCTTGACATCCCCCCTGTCCAGGTCGGGTCAGTGTCCTCATCATCCACCACTTCCTCTTCCAACTCCTGTCTCATCTCCTCCTCCCGCACAATGTGCCGGTCAACTGGATGCCCTGACGGCAACTGCGTCACATCATCGTCGATGAGGGTGGGTTGCTGGTCATCCACCACCAAATCGAACGGAGATGGAGGAGACTCTAGTGTTTGAGCATCTGGACACAGATGCTCCTCTGTTAGGTTCGTGGAATCGTGACGTGGAGAGGCAGGTTGAGGGACAATGAAAGGAGCGGAGAACAGCTCTGGGGAGCAGGGACAGTTTGGGTTATTGTTCTGTAAAGCTTCGGAATTTTGGGAGGAAGGAAGACAAGACTGTTGGGTAATAGGAGGAGAGGAGGCAGAGTCTGACTGGCTGCTGGACAATGTGCTGTAAGCGTTCTCTGACAGCCATTGCAAGACCTGTTCCTGGTTCTCGGGCCTACTAAGGTTTGTACCCTGCAGTTTAGTTAATGTGGCAAGCAACCCTGGCACTGTGGAGTGGCGCAATGCTTGCTGCCCCACAGGAGTAGGCACGGGACGCCCTGTGGCTTCACTGCTACCTTGCTCCCCAGAACCATTCCCCCGACCTCGCCCACGGCCTCGTCCACGTCCCTTTCCGGGAGCCTTGCGCATTTTGAATTCCTAGTTAGAAATTGGCACTGTATACCAGTAGTAAAAATTGTGGGTGCACGTAACCCCAATATATTCTTTGAATTACCAGTCAGAAACTGGCACTATATGGCAGTAGCAAGAAATGAGGGTATTTGTATTCCCAATATATTCTTTGAATTCCCAGTCAGACAATGGCACTGTATACCAGTAGTAAAAATTGTGGGTGCACGTAACCCCAATATATTCTTTGAATTCCCAGTCAGACACTGGCACTATATGGCAGTAGCAAGAAATGAGGGTATTTATAACCCCAATATATTCTTTGAATTCCCAGTCAGACAATGGCACTGTATACCAGTAGTAAAAATTGTGGGTGCACGTAACCCCAATATATTCTTTGAATTCCCAGTCAGACACTGGCACTATATGGCAGTAGCAAGAAATGAGGGTATTTGTATTCCCAATATATTCTTTGAATTCCCAGTCAGACAATGGCACTGTATACCAGTAGTAAAAATTGTGGGTGCCCGTAACCCCAATATATTCTTTGAATTACCAGTCAGACACTGGCACTATATGGCAGTAGCAAGAAATTAGGGTATTTGTATTCCCAATATATTCTTTGAATTCCCAGTCAGACAATGGCACTGTATACCAGTAGTAAAAATTGTGGGTGCACGTAACCCCAATATATTCTTTGAATTCCCAGTCAGACACTGGCACTATATGGCAGTAGCAAGAAATGAGGGTATTTGTATTCCCAATATATTCTTTGAATTCCCAGTCAGACAATGGCACTGTATACCAGTAGTAAAAATTGTGGGTGCACGTAACCACAATATATTCTTTGAATTACCAGTCAGAAACTGGCACTATATGGCAGTAGCAAGAAATGAGGGTATTTATAACCCCAATATATTCTTTGAATTCCCAGTCAGACAATGGCACTGTATACCAGTAGTAAAAATTGTGGGTGCCCGTAACCCCAATATATTCTTTGAATTACCAGTCAGAAACTGGCACTATTTGGCAGTAGCAAGAAATGAGGGTATTTGTATTCCCAATATATTCTTTGAATTCCCAGTCAGACAATGGCACTGTATACCAGTAGTAAAAATTGTGGGTGCACGTAACCCCAATATATTCTTTGAATTCCCAGTCAGACACTGGCACTATATGGCAGTAGCAAGAAATGAGGGTATTTGTATTCCCAATATATTCTTTGAATTCCCAGTCAGACAATGGCACTGTATACCAGTAGTAAAAATTGTGGGTGCACGTAACCACAATATATTCTTTGAATTACCAGTCAGAAACTGGCACTATATGGCAGTAGCAAGAAATGAGGGTATTTATAACCCCAATATATTCTTTGAATTCCCAGTCAGACAATGGCACTGTATACCAGTAGTAAAAATTGTGGGTGCACGTAACCCCAATATATTCTTTGAATTCCCAGTCAGACACTGGCACTATATGGCAGTAGCAAGAAATGAGGGTATTTGTATTCCCAATATATTCTTTGAATTCCCAGTCAGACAATGGCACTGTATACCAGTAGTAAAAATTGTGGGTGCACGTAACCCCAATATATTCTTTGAATTACCAGTCAGAAACTGGCACTATATGGCAGTAGCAAGAAATGAGGGTATTTGTATTCCCAATATATTCTTTGAATTCCCAGTCAGACAATGGCACTGTATACCAGTAGTAAAAATTGTGGGTGCACGTAACCCCAATATATTCTTTGAATTACCAGTCAGAAACTGGCACTATATGGCAGTAGCAAGAAATGAGGGTATTTGTATTCCCAATATATTCTTTGAATTCCCAGTCAGACAATGGCACTGTATACCAGTAGTAAAAATTGTGGGTGCACGTAACCCCAATATATTCTTTGAATTCCCAGTCAGACACTGGCACTATATGGCAGTAGCAAGAAATGAGGGTATTTGTATTCCCAATATATTCTTTGAATTCCCAGTCAGACAATGGCACTGTATACCAGTAGTAAAAATTGTGGGTGCACGTAACCACAATATATTCTTTGAATTACCAGTCAGAAACTGGCACTATATGGCAGTAGCAAGAAATGAGGGTATTTATAACCCCAATATATTCTTTGAATTCCCACTCAGACAATAGCACTGTATACCAGTAGTAAAAATTGTGGGTGCACGTAACCCCAATATATTCTTTGAATTCCCAGTCAGACACTGGCACTATATGGCAGTAGCAAGAAATGAGGGTATTTGTATTCCCAATATATTCTTTGAATTCCCAGTCAGACAATGGCACTGTATACCAGTAGTAAAAATTGTGGGTGCACGTAACCCCAATATATTCTTTGAATTCCCAGTCAGACACTGGCACTATATGGCAGTAGCAAGAAATGAGGGTATTTGTATTCCCAATATATTCTTTGAATTCCCAGTCAGACAATGGCACTGTATACCAGTAGTAAAAATTGTGGGTGCACGTAACCCCAATATATTCTTTGAATTCCCAGTCAGACACTGGCACTATATGGCAGTAGCAAGAAATGAGGGTATTTGTATTCCCAATATATTCTTTGAATTCCCAGTCAGACAATGGCACTGTATACCAGTAGTAAAAATTGTGGGTGCACGTAACCCCAATATATTCTTTGAATTACCAGTCAGAAACTGGCACTATATGGCAGTAGCAAGAAATGAGGGTATTTATAACCCCAATATATTCTTTGAATTCCCAGTCAGACAATGGCACTGTATACCAGTAGTAAAAATTGTGGGTGCACGTAACCCCAATATATTCTTTGAATTCCCAGTCAGACACTGGCACTATATGGCAGTAGCAAGAAATGAGGGTATTTGTATTCCCAATATATTCTTTGAATTCCCAGTCAGACAATGGCACTGTATACCAGTAGTAAAAATTGTGGGTGCACGTAACCCCAATATATTCTTTGAATTCCCAGTCAGACACTGGCACTATATGGCAGTAGCAAGAAATGAGGGTATTTATAACCCCAATATATTCTTTGAATTCCCAGTCAGACAATGGCACTGTATACCAGTAGTAAAAATTGTGGGTGCACGTAACCCCAATATATTCTTTGAATTCCCAGTCAGACACTGGCACTATATGGCAGTAGCAAGAAATGAGGGTATTTGTATTCCCAATATATTCTTTGAATTCCCAGTCAGACAATGGCACTGTATACCAGTAGTAAAAATTGTGGGTGCACGTAACCCCAATATATTCTTTGAATTACCAGTCAGAAACTGGCACTATATGGCAGTAGCAAGAAATGAGGGTATTTGTATTCCCAATATATTCTTTGAATTCCCAGTCAGACAATGGCACTGTATACCAGTAGTAAAAATTGTGGGTGCACGTAACCCCAATATATTCTTTGAATTCCCAGTCAGACACTGGCACTATATGGCAGTAGCAAGAAATGAGGGTATTTGTATTCCCAATATATTCTTTGAATTCCCAGTCAGACAATGGCACTGTATACCAGTAGTAAAAATTGTGGGTGCACGTAACCCCAATATATTCTTTGAATTCCCAGTCAGACACTGGCACTATATGGCAGTAGCAAGAAATGAGGGTATTTGTATTCCCAATATATTCTTTGAATTCCCAGTCAGACAATGGCACTGTATACCAGTAGTAAAAATTGTGGGTGCACGTAACCCCAATATATTCTTTGAATTCCCAGTCAGACACTGGCACTATATGGCAGTAGCAAGAAATGAGGGTATTTGTATTCCCAATATATTCTTTGAATTCCCAGTCAGACAATGGCACTGTATACCAGTAGTAAAAATTGTGGGTGCACGTAACCCCAATATATTCTTTGAATTCCCAGTCAGACACTGGCACTATATGGCAGTAGCAAGAAATGAGGGTATTTGTATTCCCAATATATTCTTTGAATTCCCAGTCAGACAATGGCACTGTATACCAGTAGTAAAAATTGTGGGTGCACGTAACCACAATATATTCTTTGAATTACCAGTCAGAAACTGGCACTATATGGCAGTAGCAAGAAATGAGGGTATTTATAACCCCAATATATTCTTTGAATTCCCAGTCAGACAATGGCACTGTATACCAGTAGTAAAAATTGTGGGTGCACGTAACCCCAATATATTCTTTGAATTCCCAGTCAGACACTGGCACTATATGGCAGTAGCAAGAAATGAGGGTATTTGTATTCCCAATATATTCTTTGAATTCCCAGTCAGACAATGGCACTGTATACCAGTAGTAAAAATTGTGGGTGCACGTAACCCCAATATATTCTTTGAATTACCAGTCAGAAACTGGCACTATATGGCAGTAGCAAGAAATGAGGGTATTTGTATTCCCAATATATTCTTTGAATTCCCAGTCAGACAATGGCACTGTATACCAGTAGTAAAAATTGTGGGTGCACGTAACCCCAATATATTCTTTGAATTCCCAGTCAGACACTGGCACTATATGGCAGTAGCAAGAAATGAGGGTATTTGTATTCCCAATATATTCTTTGAATTCCCAGTCAGACAATGGCACTGTATACCAGTAGTAAAAATTGTGGGTGCACGTAACCCCAATATATTCTTTGAATTCCCAGTCAGACACTGGCACTATATGGCAGTAGCAAGAAATGAGGGTATTTATAACCCCAATATATTCTTTGAATTCCCAGTCAGACAATGGCACTGTATACCAGTAGTAAAAATTGTGGGTGCACGTAACCCCAATATATTCTTTGAATTCCCAGTCAGACACTGGAACTATATGGCAGTAGCAAGAAATGAGGGTATTTGTATTCCCAATATATTCTTTGAATTCCCAGTCAGACAATGGCACTGTATACCAGTAGTAAAAATTGTGGGTGCACGTAACCCCAATATATTCTTTGAATTACCAGTCAGAAACTGGCACTATATGGCAGTAGCAAGAAATGAGGGTATTTATAACCCCAATATATTCTTTGAATTCCCAGTCAGACAATGGCACTGTATACCAGTAGTAAAAATTGTGGGTGTATATAGCCCCAATTCTATTGCTAGGGGACTTGCAGGGTATTTCTGGGGTGAAGGTGGGGGGGCACACCGTTGGAACGGGTATCGGGGTATATATCGGGTATACGGGAATACACTGACAGTGTATTCCATTCAGGATCCTGGGAAAGCTGGGTTGCGGCGATTGAGCCCGTCAGTGCCACGTTACACTGACAAGCTTCTCCCTGGAATTTAGCTCTTACAAGAGCTGTTGGTTGTCTTCTCCTTCCTATCCTAGCCTGTCCCTGCCTACCCAGAATCTAAGCCCTAGCTAGCTGAACGGAAACCTCCGTCCCCGGTGAATTGCAAGCTCAGAATGACGCGAACCTGGGCGGCGCTGTTCTTTTAAATTAGAGGTCACATGTTTTCGGCAGCCAATGGGTTTTGCCTACTTTTCTCAACGTCACCGGTGTCGTAGTTCCTGTCCCACCTACCCTGCGCTGTTATTGGAGCAAAAAAGGCGCCAGGGAAGGTGGGAGGGGAATCGAGTAATGGCGCACTTTACCACGCGGTGTTCGATTCGATTCGAACATGCCGAACAGCCTAATATCCGATCGAACATGAGTTCGATAGAACACTGTTCGCTCATCTCTACACAAGACGCTAACCTCTCGAAGTCCACATCCACAGCTGCTTCAGTCTTTGTCCAGTAGTATTTCTTATTGGCACCATATTGTAAATGACATGTCCAAATGGTTACATAGCAAGTATGGGTGAAATAAGGATTTCATTTTCAACCTAATAATGACTTGCTATGGTTATCCAGAGGAAGGCGAAAAACCCCCTGAGGAACAAGTATTGGTTTGTCCTCAGTTTAGGGGGAAAAAAATTCCTTTCTGACCCCAAATATGGCGATCGGAATGAATCCCTGGATAGTCGGTGCTGGAATCTACATGGACATTCAGTGCAGGTTTGGCAGGTTTAATGCACGAAGGAGAAGGTCTGCAACACTCTTCTTTAGGTAAAACTTAAATGCTTTAATCCAGAGGTTCTCAAACTTATTTTGTCTACCGCCCACTTCGAGAATTAATTATTTTCTAGCGCCCCCCCAAATTTTTTCACTTTACTACATCTTAAGAATCACAATCGCAGTCATTATGTTAATAATTAAATTATGTGTGTCATGTGAAAATAAGACTTTCTGATGAGGGTAATGTAAAACACCATTTTGTAATATTAGGAAAACTTTTATTCATGTTATTAAAACAAACATTTCATTTTTAATTTTAAAACTCATCTAATGTGAAGGATGAATTTGATGATTTTTAACAAGTTTGTTAATATCAGGCTCGAATTTACTCAAAAACAGCCGTAAGTCACCGCGTTCGGTAATCTGCAACCGATTTCTCTTTTTAGTTAGCAACGTTGCCACAGTCCACGTTCACACAAATACGATGATGGGAATGCTATCAAAAATCGTTGAACGATGGACCACAATCCAGGGTACAATTGCGGGATTGGCTTTTGTAGCCAAAATTCTTGGTATCCATTTTTGAACTTTATTTTTATTTCCTCGTTCGTTATCAGTTCTATGAGTTCTTCTTCCAGCTGGGGTAATCCTGCTGTGTTGATATTTGAAAAAGGATCCAACACCCAGTCCGGTATTTCCAATTTTAAAATGTCCTGGAATGATCTGCCTTCTAAGCTGCCTAAAAATCTCCTTTCTTCCTGTTTGCTCGCATCAATTAGCCCCGCCCCCAAATTAGCGTGTAGCTCCGCCCACCAAATAGCGTGATCCTATGGGATGACTGAAGGGCCTGTGATGTCATCAAAAGGTCCTGTAGACTTGGATTTACCTTGTACGGAGTTTCCTAAAGGACCTGGCTCCTCTGCCCACTAGCAGCCTGCTCTATATAATAAAGCTTTATCCTAGTGAACAGAGAGACCGGGTCCTTTAGCCCAGTAGGATTTCGACTGCTTTATATAAGAAAGCAGCACTTATTCCACACACACACACACACACACCCCACACCCCCTCTATCTCACAGCAGGGAGCTAGGTGATGTGTATGTGATGTGTATGTGTGGTGCAGACACAGGCTGGCTCCGTACACTCAGACCCCACACAGCAGGGAGCTACGTCATGTGGCTCCCTCAGCAATGAGCAGGGGGCCAGGTGCTAGTGTCCATAATGAATTGAATAAAGTAAGATAGTGGACAAACAAAGCAGTTTTGCTGAAGCAGTGTATTTAGGAAAAGTCTTAAATCCACATTAACCAGCAGTATAGATAGAATGATTGTTATGATACCACCCCTTTAAATTAGCCATCGCCCCCCCTAAACTGCTTCAACGCCCCACCAATCTTCTCTGTGCCCTTTACTGCCCCCCTATAGGCCTCCAGCGCCCACAAGGGGGCGTTATCGCCCACTTTGAGAAAGACTGCTTTAACCCATCGTTTAAAACCAGAAAGTAGACACACAGCAGTGATAACAGAAAAACATAAAGGTGCGTTAAAAAGGTTTAATGCACATCAGTGGAGAAAGGATTGTCCTAGATTCTGCGAAGAAAGACTTATCGGCCGATTACTCCTATAAGAAGACAAATACACATGTGTAAGAAGCGGCTCATAACATACATACATATATACTATACAACTGTGGGGTGGCGGATATAAAAATAATGATAATGTATATAGTGCGTGTTCCCAGAAAAGAAGGAGATTCTTTGTAATCTCATTGCACCTTTTTACTCTTTTAACACAGATGCAGCCAATTTTAGGACGTGTCAGCACCTCTATGTGGTATAATGTACAGGGACCGTCCACACTCCTATATAGTATACTATAGAGCTGGGCTCAGTAACCTCTGGGCTTGTGAAGATGGGAAGTATAGTTTCACAACAGCTGGATGCTCAAAGGTTTCTGATCCCAGCTATGGAGGACCTATCAGATCCCTGCTATGGAGGACCTATCAGATCCCAGCTATAGAGGACCTATCAGATCCCTGCTATGGAGAACCTATCAGATCCCTGCTATGGAGGACCTATCAGATCCCAGCTATAGAGGACCTATCAGATCCCTGCTATGGAGGATCTATCAGATCCCTGCTATGGAGGACCTATCAGATCCCAGCTATAGAGGACCTATCCGATCCCTGCTATAGAGGACCTATCAGATCCCTGCTATGGAGGACCTATCAAATCCCTGCTATAGAGGACCTATCAGATCCCTGCTAAAGAGGACCTATCAGATCCCTGCGATAGAGGACCTATCAGATCCCTGCTATAGAGGACCTATCAGATCTCTGCGATAGAGGACCTATCAGATCCCTGCTATAGAGGACCTATCAGATCCCTGCTATAGAGGACCTATCAGCTGTCCGGTGTGGTGTAGTACAGAGGGCCTTCCAGCTCTCCAGTATTGTGCAGTTGTCCAATGTGTGTCCTCCTGAAGTATATATCCCCCCAGTATAGACCTACATACAGGTCAATGGTTGTGATAAATAGACTCACCAGCTCGATGTCTTTTGCAGGAATACATTGCAGTGATTTCCTTTATCTTACCCCGGAGTCTTATTAGGGGTTTTCAGGGTCCTGGGCTGGTTCTCTCAGGCTGATGGAGACACCTTCTCGGGACAACCTTAAAGATAAATGCTGAGAGGAAAAAAAGAAAATATTTCACATCAGAAACGCTCTTATGAATATAGATCTAATTTATACGTGAAGTGGGCATTTCTGTTTTAGGGAGAAATTGTCATCTTCTACATATGTGGAGCACATGAGACACGTCACACATCTACTCACCTGGAAATCTGTATAATTGGTCAGTTGTTGAATTACGAGGCAGAACATCTGAACCCACTCGACCACCATGCCTGCATCAGAGATGACCTACAGAAGAGAAGGAGAGAATAGCAGATATTAGTGCCCGGATTTACTCACCATTGTCTGCTGTGGATTGAGATAGAAGGAAATCTTATCCACCAAGAGATTCCATTTTACTGTTAAGGGGATCCTATCATTGGGAAACCCTATTTTCACAGGCTATTCTTCTCCTGCCTTTATTTTTCTGCTCTACGCTGTCGTTTTGGAGACTTTTCTTATTTCTTCTTTATTCAAACGAGTCTTCAGAAAGCACTGAGGGCGTCCCCTGTTCCTTAAGGCACACGCTCTTCCGAAGATCCAGCGTCGCTTCTCCGCAGCATTAGCACCTGCCGATTCTGTGTTCAGGATTCAAATTCCGCACATGCTCAGTCAGCTCTGCCATTTCACATTGGACAGAGGCAACTGAGCATGTGCAGGATTTGAATCGGCGGGTGCTGATGATGCGGAGAGGCATCAGCACAAGAAGAGAGAGGCGGCGCTGGATATTCGGAGGAGCGTGTGCCTTGAGCAGAGGGGACACCCCAGCACTTTCTGAGCACAGGAGGAACGCCATCTGTGCTTTCTGAAGACTCATTTGTATAAAGAAAAAATAAGAAAATTATCCAAAACGGCGGCGCGGAGCAGAAAAATAAAGGTAGGAGAAGAATAGTCTTTCTAATCAGTGGCAATTCAGACCCAAGAGTATAATAATCAGAGAACCAGGGGAAGAAAAACATAAAAAAGACTCTGTTACTCACCTATCTCCCGGCTCCTACACTGTCAGCCTCCGAAGTAGTCCATCTTCAATGACGTCAGACGTCACATGACCCAGGACACAGGCCGGGGTCATGAGACGTCAGATGACTAGGCCGAAGCCTGCCCGGATCGTGGAGAGGTAAGTAACAGTGCTTTTTATGTTTCTTACCTCTCCCAGGCCGTCAATCATTATACTCGGGGGTCCGAAAAGACCCCCGAGTATAATGATAGCAACGGTAGCGGCTGTAACCAGGCCCCTAATGTCCCGGGCCCTGTGGCAGCTGCCTCTGCTGCTACGGCAGTAGTTACACCACCGTTTCTAAAGGTTATTCCGATGTGCGGTTAGTGAAAATAGGGTTTCCCAATGATAGAATCCCCTTAAACATGATGTATATGGATAATACAAGATGGTGGAAAGTGAAATAAACTCACCTGCTTATGGTTGTCAGGGATTAGATGGAGGTAAAAACTGGACATGACTCCACTGACTGGAAGGACAAGTTAAGGAAAAGTAACAGAATTCTAATATTATAGTATTTCCTATATTCACTGCCTAAATTGGGAAAAAAATTTAGGGGGAACTCTGGAATAATTATATACAAAAACCGGGGACGTCACCAAGTAGGCCTGAAGCCTTCTGGAGCCAGAAGAAGTAAGTAACAGTGATTTTATGTTCCCTCACCTCTCCTAGCCCTACGATCCTTATACTATTGAGGGCTGAAAAGACCCCGGGTACAATGATAGTGGTATTTGTGTGGTTCCTTATACTGTTCCGGTATAAACTGGGCGTTCGGGACCAATTTACGCACTGCCTATATTGTTATATCAGATCTATGCTACAATAGAATCACAAGGGAGGACTTTACAGTTGGGGAATAAGCTTCAAATACCAGCCAGAATCCCCTCCCCCATTGTTTACAAAGCAGGAAGGAATGGCGGACACAGCGCCACACCTCCCATGAGGCGACCTGAAGCGACCGCTTCAGGCGGCGCTTTGCCAGGGCCTCGGGGAGGGCGGCATTTTTGCTGACCTAAGCCAGTCCAGGACAAGCTGTGAACCCATGGTTCCCCCCTGGGCGGACACCTCTTATTTTTTAAGGTCACTGATAAAAGAAACGCTTTGCTTGATGTTTTGCGGATTCTGCAGCTGATCCAGACACAAGAACCCACAGAACAAAACTACTGCTGTTTAGCCCCTTTGTTTCTGAGGCTAAACTCTGAGCAAAGCTGTGGCAGAAATCCGAAGCTCTGCCACCGGTTATACAGCGCTGGAATTTGGGGAGGAATCTAAGGCAGAAGACCACCTCAAGTTCCTCTCCAAATTCTGTCATGTGAATAAGGCCATAATCTCCTCCCCTCAGTATCACTTACTACCAGTTATATATAAAAGGATACAGAATAGCATTAGTACAGATGTCACCGAGGTCAGAGCCAGTCTAATATGGCACATTCGCCGACTGCTGAAGGACCTCTTATACAGGAGAATCGCTTGACATAAGTTGAAAATGTCAGCACATCCAAAACCGAGTCCTGAGCCAATATCGTGAGCTGTAAGGTTGACATTCACCTAGAATGGAAATACAGATATATGTTATCAATGAGGCTGACAAGGGTTAATTATGATTTGTATTTATAGACACCAGGGGGCGCCACTGTAACTGTGATTTCTATGGGAGAGACTAAAAAAATCCAAAAACTACAGATATATAACACAGTATAAACTATACTAAATATAAATAAATATATATATATATATATATATATATATATATGTACTGACTGTCAGACAATGTTCACTTTCTATATTACATGACATATGATTGAATATTTCCAATAAAACAAGATAACTAACCGGAAATACAGCATTCAGGGCGGACCCAATACAGGATATCCATCCTATGGCGAGTAGTATTCGCTGGCCTATGAGATGTCGCTTCTCCGATGGTTCAGTCCGAATTATCATGAACTTGTATTGGAGGAGAACGATGCCAGCTCCTGTAATAGACAATACATGTTATCAGTCAGAGATTTCTATAGGTCACTTCTATAGACACCTGTACAATCTCCAGTCATGGCCGCCGGTCAGTGCTGATGTTTTCACCCTATTAGAAGCTCCACTTACCCAGAATGGAAGACACCATGAAGACCACCGTGTAGATCACGGACTCGGGCAGCCGAGCTGCTGTCGCACTGTGAAAGAGAGTAAAATATTGGGTGTTAGTAGGACACAAGCGGTGGAATTGTCACATCTCATCCCTATCTATAACTCTCCCCTCCCCCATACTATCCACTGACTATCCTTTAACTCAATCACTGCCACTTTTTTTTAGCAGATGTGATGGCTGCAGGTTATGAATAACCTCCGACCCTTTACCTGCCCCTACATATACTCTACACCCAATGATAGATTCCCTTTCTCAGATATAGAGGTGCAGTACATGAAAAAGGGAGTCAAATAAAATGATTATTTCTGACATTTACAATAATAGATACAAATATTAATCTGATAATAACAAGAATCAGGAATCTCGCCCCATCCCCTCTTACCTGATGTACGGATGTGTTTCATGCCCTAATATTACCGTTACGGCAAACAGGGTACTGAGACCCAATAGCATCCATATGGACCACAGGATAGGCAGGAACGCCAAACCCCGGATTTCCATGACGCAAAGTAGGTAGATTCGCTAAATAAATCGCTGCTTTATAGCACACTATCTCTTTCTCTGTAGCTACAGATAAGAAGACTGTGGGAATGGCAGGCAGAGGATTTTATAGGCTCAGAACTCGATGAGGTCACAAGAATTTTGTGATGTCATAGGTTCTCTTGCCATTGTTCCATCATTCCACATGCAGCCTGAAGCTGATTGGTGCTCAGTATTGTAGATCTTGTCACATCTATCCTAATATGCATATTGTATAAGAGAATCTCCTGCACATTGTAGTGTAATAGCTGCTATATCTATATTCATTTACAGGATTGTATAATACCCTGAGCCCCGCTGACCCTAAAAGACAGAAAAACCCACAACTCCTTGTATGTGGATATCGTCATATTTCTCTATAATCTCTAATCCAACATGTGGTTATTGGGCAAAGGAAACTGATTAATAAAAAGCTGTGAAACCGCCCCTGACACGCTGCGTATAGAGCTGTCTATAGAAGAACATATAGTGACTACGAGGCTCAGCCCAGAATAATCCCACAATAAGACACAAGAATAAACCACAGAAATCCCTCATCTGTATTATGTGTATTCCAGGGAGCGCAGATGGTGAATACATGTACAGGGAGCCGCGCGGTCACCTCTATGGGGGCAGATTCTATAGATGGTGATAAATCCATAATCCATTACCATTTATCACAAAGGTTTTATTGATGTTCAATATTGGAATCTGATCTTTTGATGGTGTTCAATTGGCTCGACCAACCAACCGGCCACGTAGTCACTTCCCAGTTGTTCCCTTCCAAAAATACTGCTCTCAGACTACTGTTTCTTTTAAGGAATTGTACTAATATAAGAATAGCATGTACCTTCTGTGAAAAACAGCACCACTGTCCATCATGTATATTTTGTTTGTCCAGTCTGCACCATTACTATTACCTGCACGATACCCTAAGGGCCCCTGCACACGGAGTATACGCTGGCTGATTTTGAACGTGTAAACATTCCGAATCAGCAGCGTTTAAAACATGTTCCATTGCTTTCTATGGGACCCGGCATACGCGTGCTCCCCATAGAAATGAATGGGAAAAAGCAGCCCATTAATTTCTATGGGGAGCGCACGTATGCTACCTCCCATAGAAAGCAATGGGATCTGTTTTAAACGCCGCTGATTCGGAACGTTTACATGTTCAAAATCAGTCAGCGTATCCTCCGTGTGAAGGGGCCCTAAGAGAAAAAAGATAATATTGTAAAACATTCTCTGTGCTAAGTTTTTAGCAGGACTCCTTCTCTTTGACCTTCCATAACCATAGCTTTTTTTTTTACTTATTACAAGGTAAGAGTGTTGCCGTAGTTAGACAATGCCTCCTTCTCCCTCCTGTACTGACCTCTGACATTCAAGCACATTGTAGCTAGCGGGAAAAACTACTGTCAGCGAAGCTAAAAGGCAAAAGAATATGATTTTAAATTGATGGTGTTGTGTTATAGGCACTGGTGTAACCAGAAACGGTGGGGACCCGTGGCGAACTTTTGACAACCGACCCCTCCTATGCATTCCTGCGCGCTCTATTATACCCCATAGTGGCCTCTGCACACAGTATTATCCCCCACAGTGGCCTCTGCACACAGTATTATCCCCCATAGTGGCCTCTGCACACAGTATTATCCCCCATAGTGGCCCCTGCACACAGTATTATTCCCCATAGTGGCCCCTGCACACAGTATTATCCCCCATAGTGGCCCCTGCACACAGTATTATCCCCCATAGTGGCCCCTGCACACAGTATTATTCCTCATAGTGGCCCCTGCACACAGTATTATCCCCCATAGTGGCCCCTGCACACAGTATTATCCCCCACAGTGGCCTCTGTACACAGTATTATCCCCCATAGTGGCCCTGCACACAGTATTATTCCCCATAGTGGCCCCTGCACACAGTATTATCCCCCATAGTGGCCCCTGCACACAGTATTATCCCCCTTAGTGGCCCCTGCACACAGTATTGTACCCCATAGTGGCCCCAGCACACAGTATTATGCCCCATAGTGGCCCCTGCACACAGTATTATCCCCCATAGTGGCCCCTGCACACAGTATTATGCCCCATAGTGGCCCCAGCACACAGTATTATGCCCCATAGTGGCCCCTGTACACAGTATTATCCCCCATAGTGGCCCCTGCACACAGTATTATGCCCCATAGTGGTCCCTGCACACAGTATTATCCCCAATAGTGGCTCCTGCATACAGTATTATGCCCCATAGTGGCCCCTGCACACAGTAATATCCCCCATAGTGGCCCCTGCACACAGTATTATCCCCAATAGTGGCTCCTGCACACAGTATTATGCCCCATAGTGGCCCCAGCACACAGTATTATGCCCCATAGTGGCCCCTGCACACAGTATTATCCCCCATAGTGGCCCCTGCACACAGTATTATGCCCCATAGTGGTCCCTGCACACAGTATTATCCCCAATAGTGGCTCCTGCATACAGTATTATGCCCCATAGTGGCCCCTGCACACAGTATTATCCCCCATAGTGGCCCCTGCACACAGTATTATCCCCAATAGTGGCTCCTACACACAGTATTATCCCCCATAGTGGCCCCTGCACTCAGTATTGTACCCCATAGTGGTCCCTGCACACAGTATTATCCCCAATAGTGGCTCCTGCACACAGTATTATGCCCCATAGTGGCCCCTGCACACAGTATTATCCCCAATAGTGGCCCCTGCACACAGTATTGTACCCCATAGTGGTCCCTGAACACAGTATTATCCCCCATAGTGGCCCCTGCACACAGTATTATCCCCCATAGTGGTCCCAGAACACAGTATTATGCCCCATAGTGGCTCCTGCACACAGTATTATGCTCCATAGTGGCCCCTGCACACAGTATTATCCCCAATAGTGGCCCCTGCACACAGTATTGTACCCCATAGTGGCCCCTGCACACAGTATTATCCCCTATAGTGGCCCCTGCACACAGTATTATCCCCCTTAGTGGCCCCTGCACACAGTATTATCCCTCGTAGTGGCCCCTGCACACAGTATTATACCCCATAGTGGCCCCTGCACACAGTATTATGCCCCATAGTGGCCCCTGCACACAGTATTATCCCCAATAGTGGCTCCTACACACAGTATTATCCCTAATAGTGGCTCCTGCACACAGTATTATGCCCCATAGTGGCCCCTGCACACAGTATTATCCCCCATAGTGGCCCCAGCACACAGTATTATACCCCATAGTGGCCCCTGCACACAGTATTATCCCCCATAGTGGCCCCTGCACACAGTATTATGCCCCATAGTGGTCCCTGCACACAGTATTATCCCTAATAGTGGCTCCTGCACACAGTATTATCCCTAATAGTGGCTCCTGCACACAGTATTATCCCTAATAGTGGCTCCTGCACACAGTATTATGCCCCATAGTGGCCCCTGCACACAGTATTATCCCCCATAGTGGCCCCTGCACACAGTATTATCCCCAATAGTGGCTCCTGCACACAGTATTATCCCCCATAGTGGCCCCTGCACACAGTATTATCCCCCATAGTGGCCCCTGCACACAGTATTGTACCCCATAGTGGTCCCTGCACACAGTATTATCCCCAATAGTGGCTCCTGCACACAGTATTATGCCCCATAGTGGCCCCTGCACACAGTATTATCCCCAATAGTGGCCCCTGCACACAGTATTGTACCCCATAGTGGCCCCTGAACACAGTATTATCCCCCATAGTGGCCCCTGCACACAGTATTATGCCCCATAGTGGTCCCTGCACACAGTATTATCCCTAATAGTGGCTCCTGCACACAGTATTATCCCTAATAGTGGCTCCTGCACACAGTATTATCCCTAATAGTGGCTCCTGCACACAGTATTATGCCCCATAGTGGCCCCTGCACACAGTATTATCCCCCATAGTGGCCCCTGCACACAGTATTGTACCCCATAGTGGCCCCTGCACACAGTATTATCCCCCATAGTGGCCCCTGCACACAGTATTATGCCCCATAGTGGTCCCTGCACACAGTATTATCCCTAATAGTGGCTCCTGCACACAGTATTATCCCTAATAGTGGCTCCTGCACACAGTATTATCCCTAATAGTGGCTCCTGCACACAGTATTATGCCCCATAGTGGCCCCTGCACACAGTATTATCCCCCATAGTGGCCCCTGCACACAGTATTATCCCCAATAGTGGCTCCTGCACACAGTATTATCCCCCATAGTGGCCCCTGCACACAGTATTATCCCCCATAGTGGCCCCTGCACACAGTATTGTACCCCATAGTGGTCCCTGCACACAGTATTATCCCCAATAGTGGCTCCTGCACACAGTATTATGCCCCATAGTGGCCCCTGCACACAGTATTATCCCCAATAGTGGCCCCTGCACACAGTATTGTACCCCATAGTGGCCCCTGAACACAGTATTATCCCCCATAGTGGCCCCTGCACACAGTATTATGCCCCATAGTGGTCCCTGCACACAGTATTATCCCCAATAGTGGCCCCTGCACACAGTATTATGTCCCACTCTTGACTCCCATAAACAATTATTATACTCTGGGGTCTTTTCAGACTCCAGAGTATAATAATCAGAGACCCAGTGAAATAAAAACCTAAAAAACTGTTTCTTACCTGTCCCCCGGCTCCTACACTGTCAGCCTCCGCTGCTGTCCGTCTTCAATGACGTCGGACGTCACATGACCTGGGAAGCAGGCCGGGTTCATGTGACGTCAGACAACTAAGAAGGAGGCCTGGCAGGGTCATGGAGAGGTAAGTAACAGTGTTTTTTATGTTTCTTACCTCTCCCGGTCTGCCAATCATTATACTCGGGGGTCCGAAGAGACCCCCGAGTATAATGATAGCTGCGGTAGCGGCTGTCACTGGGCCCCTAATGTCCCGGGCCCTGTAGCAGCTTCCTCTGCTGCTATGGCGGTAGTTACACCACTGGTTATAGGAAGACTAAACCTAAAGTGAAAAATTACTATTCAGGATAAAGTAAACTGATATCCAAGTTTTTCTGAAGGTTTTTAGAATTTTTCTCTTACTGACTCTAATGTCGGAGACCTATACATGTAAACTGTCCCAATCATGTGATAATCCCAGGAATGGGGTTGTGGAAAGGATGATGCTTACTTAATCCCTGCCCCAAAGTGGACGTTTTGGGGGTGTTTAGTGATGATTCTAGGGGCAGAGCTTAATGTGCAGATATGTATGGCCGGGTTTACTCCTGCACCCGGTCTCCAGTTTAGCCAATCCGGCGGGTCTCCGTCTTCTGCCCCGAGGAACTGGACAGGAGACGGAAACCCAGCAGACTGTTTTCAAACCCATTCACTTGAATGGGTTTGCAAAATGACCGCCCATGTGCATCTTGTGCCTGTCCACGGTTTTTTAACTGGACACAAAGTCCTGCATGTCTGACTTTATGTCCGGTTAGAAAAATAATGACTTCGCTGCGGACAAGCAAAAGACGCACACGGGTGGTCACTTTGCAAACCAATTCAAGTGAATGGGTTTGAAAACTGACTGCTGGTTTCCGTCTCTTGTCCAGTTTCTCGGGGCAGAAGATGGAAACCTGCCAGATTGGCTAAAGTGGAGACTGGGCGCAGGTATGAACCGACTGCCGACATAAAGCAGAGATCTGGGACATGAGATTTATGATATAATTTTGGCAGCCTGACTATCTGTATGCAATGTACATCATTTCAAACTTTATAAAATGCATATTTTTCAAAATTTCCACCAAATTTCCTATTTTTTCATAATTAAACACAAAACATATCAACCAAAATTTACCACTAACATGTAAGTACAATGTGTTACGAAAAAACGATCTCAAAATCACTTTGGTAAGTTAAAGCATTCCAAAGTTATTGCCACATAAAGTGACACACGTCAATTTTAAAAAATCGAGCTTGGTCAGGAAGTCAAAAAGTGCCATCGGCGGGAAGGGATTAAGTTCAAAGACCTTTTTTATGTAGAAAGTGATAAGTACCTGGCCTTATAGAGTGAAGTTAGATTGAAAGTGAAGCCTTGAGAGCTTTTGGGGATCTGAGAAGAAGGCAAACCATGCGTCTTGTTTTTATCGGCATGTTTCTTGCTGATCTGTATTTTGGAGGGGCCGATCAGATGCTCTCACTGGATCTCTCTCTAAGGGGGTCTCACCAAGAATATAGAACTTTTTGATAGACTCATCCAGCTCGTTCTGCCAAGTATTGAAGAATTTCTGAACTTTGACAAACAGCTTGGGGGTCTTGGTAAGTGACACATACTCTTCGCCTTGGGTAACGTGGGCAATGTCCAGGTTAAATTTCTGAATTTTCTGTCACGGTATAAAATAACACATATACGTAAAGTCAATACTGAAGAACAAGTGTATGTGTAAGTCCTCCAGTCTACCAGGAGAACTTTACAGAAAATTGCTATTGGAGACCATTGGCATCAGAAAAAAAAAATCAAAGTTCTGATATAACTTTATGGAGTAGCAATGGATGGGTAAATAAACAAAATAAAATTAAGACAAAAAAAAATAAATTAAAAAAGGAACATCACTACCACATCCACCTCACAGGTTCTAATCCCACCCTCAGCGACAAAAAAATATTTGCCACTTACATGAAAATTACTGTAAAAAAAAAAATTAGTAACAGATGTTTCCCCTCCCTTTTTATTTGACATTTTCTCAGATATTTAAAAAAAAATGCAAAAGGAAAAAAACATAGAAACAAATCCCAATGTATCACCAAAAATACACAGAAATTATTTGAATAACTAGAAAGAAAATTTTTTTTTAGAGTTCTTAAAAATGCATGAACAAAAACAGAACCATAGACAATCAATGGCAGAAAAATCCTGCCAACAGGGAGAATGGGTTGGTCCTAACGTGGTTAAGCCAATTGCATTAAAAAGTGGTCTTCTGGTTGCAACACTCAGGAGGGCCAGGGCTGGTATCACAAGTAATATCCGAGGTGGCCGGCTTTCCAGGGGGGTCCCTTGGTCCCGAAAATGCACAAAATCTCCTTTTTGATGTCCCCGATTACCCGCCCCCACGTGATATCTGACAATGACAACAGACAACCAGGCTTCGGGGGTAATCGTTGCTTTTCTTTTTACTAGCAGGACAAAGTAATACAAATGTACATATGGGGGACTTCTTCACATACAATACAGCGATCTTTGTAGGTAGTGTCCAATTAGCAGAGGATGGGGCAGAATGCTTTGGATAGTAGTTGCTTGGCAGTTAACTTGTATATACTTGTAAAGATGGCCTGTATCCAGGGGGTTAGTCCTCAACAAAACTGGGTACACGTATATAGAAGAGGAGATACAATTCGGCAGCGGGAGACCCTCAATTTCTGCCAGACTAGCTATGGGTTTCTTAACTATAGATTTGTCCCAAAGACTTACTTGGATAGAGATATACGTGTGAGGTCCCAAATGTACGGATAAAACAAGTCCATCAACTTCAGCGCTTGTAAGATTAGAGCTTCAGAGGAAAACACTCTCTGAGAAGGGCCTTGAGGACAGAGGAGAAGGCATCTCTGCTTGGTGTACCCTGATAGTGGGAAGCCATTATCCGTGCTCCATGTGCTCTGTCTGCTAGCTGTCTCATGTCTTAGACTTGTAGCCCCACACAAAAGAAGTCAGCCAAAAACGTCCCCAACCCCCTCTAGAGAGGGTGGTCACTCAACACTCCCTCCAGGCCAGTCAAGGGAGCCTGATTGGTCCTGGAGGTCAGCTAATCATAATGGACACTCCCTTTACAGTAACAACTCAAATTACAATGGCAAAGTATAGGCAGGTGTAGTTCACAAAAACATCCACAAGATGGCGCATTAATAGACCCCGTGTGTGCTGGCTCTGGAAGAATAGAAATATATAGAAGGAATGAAGAGGGAGGAAAATATTTACCTTATATGCAAATGTCCATATCATCTCGGTCTGCAAGGACTATAAAAGGGAATTGGACTAGCAGTACCGGCATTACACTAGAGAGGTGGGCTTCTCAGAGAAGACGGCATGGAAAATATAGTTTGTGGGGCAACACGGTGGCTCGGTGGTTAGCACGGCAGCCTTGCAGCGCTGTAGTCCTGGGTTGGAATCCTGCCAGGAACATCTACAAGGAGTTTGTATGTTCTCCCCGTGTTTGTGTGGATTTCCTCTCATTCTAAAGGTGCATTCACACTGAGTTTTTTGGCGTGTAATTTGGCGCGTCATTTTACGCGCGGTTTTTTTTACGCGCGTGTTTATTGAACGCATCGCGCTACATAGGCGTTTTCTGGCACGTCTTCAACTCGCGCTTACGGAAGCGTAAAAACACCTACAACTCATTAAAAACAAGAGCCAGCCCACTGGGCAGGGCCAGAAAGGACAACCCATTATTTAATCACCATACACCTGTCATGATGGACACGAGAGAGTTTGAGCTCTGATGAGAAGGCCATTACCTTTACCTTTACAGAAGACTGAAAAATGTCGCAGAGTGCAAGGAGAACAGCTATTGTTAAAAAGGCCAATTTGCACTTTCTAGAATGTTTTTCAAGACAGTCTTTCAGGCTGGCCTTCTATTTAGTAGGCAGCATGTATAGCACTGTACTGAGTTTGCAGGGTGTAGGAATGCAGCCTCCTTGTTGGGCTAGGTGACATCATGTTGATTTTCACATGAGTCTATTTTGAGTGGTTCTGAATGTATACTGTACAGTGCTGTAGGTGCTGCCTTGCAGAAGTATCTTCCTGACAGACTAGCTGTGCGGAGCAATGCTCTGAAATCTGCGCACTGTTGGCTTTGCAGAAGTATATTGAGCAGCCTGTGGGCCAAACCATGAAAACTTCTCCCTTATAAAGAGGACCTTTCATCATATCCAGCCACATGCAGTGTTATATACTGCTAGAAAGCTGACAGTGCACTGAATTCAGCGCACTGTCAGCTTTCCAGCACTATATAAAACACTGCATGTGGCCGGATATGATGAAAGGTCCTCTTTAAAGATGCCTATGGTGAAAGGCAGGAAAATCTGCAGTATATTGCAAGCTAATGTATTGAAAAGAAGAAAACACAAAACAATGTATAAACTTTTTAACCAAAAAAAATATATATTTATTACAATATTTACAACGTAGAATCCCCCCCCCCCCAAAAAAAAAAAAAAAAAAAAAACGAGAAAAGAGCATGGGGAAGGAAATTAAGAAGACGGATAATCATCCGGACTCAAAAGTGAACAGTGTATTGGGCTGGGAAGCGGAGAGTCCGCAACATGGGGAGCAGGAGATGGCACAAATGTGGGCCCGGGACTGGGAAGTAGGGGCTGTGTTGGGGTGGAGGATAAGTTTGGGGATTGTTGTTGGGCTGGAGGACAAGTGGCTGGGCCACGGCAACACAGCTGCCGGAACTGGGATATGAGATATACTGGAAGTCTGCCGCCACAGCATGGACATACGCCTTGAAATCTTGCTGTCTCTCATGTGGCAACTGATGGCAGATAGCTGCCACATCATTCCCAAAGTAACTGGCGTGGTCCTGGCTGTTCACCCTCCGGATAAAGGACACAGCTTCCCGCTCAACATCCAACTGTCTGTCCTCTATCCGGGAGGTCCTTCCAGTCTGCTCGTGGTTGGAAGGTGTGCAGCGTTGAGGGGCACGACGTCCATGCCTCCTCCTCTGGGTGAGTGACACCGGCTCCTGGGCTGACTCTTCTTCCGTGAGAAGTTGGCCAGCCGGAGAAGAAGCAGGTGACATTGGCTCGGAACCCACTCGGAAGGAGGTGTCGTCATCACTGGTTTCTTGTCGTCCCCTCACCGATTCATACGAGCAATCGGCAGGCGGGCTTTGTGGGTGGCTGGCCTCTATAGTCTGCAGTTCCTTTGGTGGTGCAGGGGAGTCTGACAGTGTCTGTGTGACATTGCCTGAAGATCTGGATGGTGAACAAAAAAAAAAGAAAAAAACATTACTTAAAAGGCCGTCGATTTTAACCATTAAACACAAAAAGAGATTATTAAAAAAAACACTTATGACTTTTCTCCCATGCCGCTGAGCAGGAACTGCAGATCCTCATAGAAGGTAATTTTCTGCCGCTTGGCAGGAGAGGCCCCACTCCGCTCCGCCTTCCAGATCTCCCGTATGAAGCGGTCCCGCACACTCTTCCACCGTGTGCGAACATCGTTTTCTGTGAAAAAAATATAGAAAAAAAACAGCCAAAATAAAAAATGCTTTTTCACATAAGCCAGTGTTAAACATACACAATTGCAACAAAACAAAAAAAGCTGAATGCAAAAATATATTCATCAATTCGTATTTTATCACTGCGCCCAAAGCTGGACCACTGTGGCTCAAATAACTCCTCGCAGATGCTGATCCATGTGGCCTCTCGAGCATGGCGATCAGCATACAACGGATCGGCTTTAGCCCAAAGATTGGGTTTCAAATGAACCTGCATAGTTGGGAAGGGAAACATAACAGAGAAATTAATATACCAAAACGACACACCAGAAGGAGGCGCTACTATATCTATATGTTTGCATTTTTAACACATTTTCCTAAGAAACAGTGGCGTTGAAGTCCCAAACTCAACACATGAGTGTTTTTTTGTTGGGGTGTAAATGTTTGCCCTCCCTGTGAAAAGGCTAGTCCAGCTTTCTAAAACACATATGGCCCACATGTCAGAAGACTGGATATAAAACAACAACAACTGTATGGTGGGCCATAATTTGGCTACACTTTGGACATGACATACTAAAGTGCATATTTTCATGCTATTTATTTCCAGCAACATAATATGGTTCCTGCCATCTGGACCAGACACTTACTAATTCGATGAGGCGTGTCACGTTAATGTCCATTCGATGATAAGTGGACTTTTTGGGGGTTGTAGCTTTGGCCCCACGTGCAGACATGCTGTTTCTAAAGATTGAAAAAATAAAAACATGTTTTCACACAAAAACATAGTAATGTCATTGCCCACAAATTGTGTGAAAATCACCCCAAAAAAAAAAAAAAACATAGACAAAGAGTGAGAACATCACCAAACACATTATTGTGTGTGTTGTGATGCAAAACCCATACAGTATTAAAGGGGCTCTATCACTAGGAAAAGTCATTTTTAACTAATCACACCTTTGCATAGCCTTTAGAAAGTCTATTTCACACCTACCTATAGTATGTAGATTGCCTCACTGGTTTCTGAATAAGTCCGTTTATATTCATATGCTAATTAGACTAGTGCACGATAGATGGTGCACTCCTCTCTCTGCTGTTTTCTATGGAAGACTGCTGCTGATGACGATGATGACTCGGCTTCCTGTTTGCTTCACACACACAGAAGATAATGGGAGAGATGAGGCTGCTGGGAACTTCCTGATCTGGCTGGAGGCTCATTAGCATATGAATAAAAACGGACTTATTCAGAGACCACTGAGGCAATCTACATACTAAAGGTAGGTGTGGAATAGACTTTCTAAAGCCTATGCAAGCATGTGTTTAGATAAAAATGACTTTTCCCAGTGATAGAGCCCCTTTAAGGCCAATACAGGCTGCTCCCTTAACACCGCCATAATACACACTTTTCAGTCAAAAGGCCAGTGTTAACTGTGCAAAAAGTTCACTTTACAAAAAAGTGCACCCGTCAAACAAATAGTACGTAAACACAACTTACATTTATGATGTTTTGAATGTGTTTAGAAATTTTCGGATAGTTTGCAGCTTGAATGGCCGTCCGTGTGTCTTTGGAGACCAAAATTGTGAGCTATGTATTCTGCTGTATTTAAAAACAAATGGAAAAAAAACGTTAACGCGACCGTATACGCGCTGTCAAAACGGTCCGTTTCACCATAGATCTACGTCGTATTTGTTTAACGCGCGTAGAATAAACACGCGCGTTCCAAAACACACGCGAAAAAAAGACACGTGTAGAAATGACGTGCGTAAACAACGCGCGTCATTCCACACAGACGTAAAACACCATTGAAGTCAATGGCAGCCACAAAAAAACGCACGTAAAATGACGCGCCAAATTACACGCCAAAAAACTCTGTGTGAATTCTCCCTTAGTCATCTTCTATTATCATCTATTGTAGGACAGAATGGTCTTGTGATCCTCATATTTGATTTTCCTTCCATTGTTTGCTAATGTCTTTATAGAATGTAATAGAAATGGAATAGGATGGCACCGACACGAATCATAAGGTCCACATGGGCTGTCACACTTGAATGTCCCTATGATCACAAACTCACCTAATGTTCTCTCTCCACTTGTATCCACCTCTCGTGCCATCTCAAGGGCTTCACTTGTGGCAAATCCTGTACCTAATTGGTCTCAGCGATCACAGGACTCCCAGCAAGGAGGCGCCAGCACAAGACTGGCACGGACACTGGCGGTGGACAACAGAGACAGGTGAGTATGCTTTTTTCTTTGTTTTTTATTTTACACCTCCCCCCTGGCACATGAGTTGCTCCAATTCCTGGACAACCACGTTAAAGGATTTATCCATGTTTCGAATATTGATGGTCTGTCCTTAGGATAGGCCATCAATATTACATCTGTGATGATACAACAGCCAGGACCTCTGCAGATCAGCTCTTCCAGGACAGCGTGGCTACAGGTAATGGTAACATTTCTAGGAGCCGCACTCTTCACTTGCCATACAAGGTGTAGCAGCAGGTTTAGGTAGTGCACATGGTATAGTGGGTGAGCAGAATGTCTCCGGACATGTTATTACATTTAGCCGTTGTGTCTCAGTACCGCTGATCTGCAGGGTCCTGGCGGTGGGCCCCTAGAAACAATTCCACTGGTGGGCCCTAGACACCCCAGTCCAACCCTGGGTGATTCCAAATCCAGGCCTCCATTGGTTAATAAATTTGATTTCCATTGATGATTTTTGTGTGATTTTGTTGTCATCGCAGTTAACTTTGTACAGAACAAAGTCTTCAATGAGAATATTTCATTCATTCAGATCTAGGATGTGTTATTTGAGGGTTCCCTTTATTTTTTTGAGCAGTGTATGTTACATCATATAATGCAGCCGCTTCCATTACTATGGTATATACTATGTGATGGGATATTTCTCAGTGGGGTCCTATATATAACAGTATAATAGTGTACCCACTGACAGCTGCAGAGTCTTTCCTTATTACCTACATGGCTCTGGATTATTCTGGAGCTGGTATAGTTTAATATTATTGCTTATACAGTATTTAGGGTGAGACATTTACGTTATTTTTGTTTTAGAGAACCTTTAATTCCATGGTACTATATATTGGCCAGTCAGATAATAGAGGGGGTGTACATCTCGCCCAGACTACTCAGGTGGGCGAGATGAGAAAAGTCCAGGAATGATTTTTGGATTTTTGTTCTCTGCACTCAACTTTTGTCTGCTGAGCATTTTGTTAAAGGGGCTCTATCAGCAAAATTATCTTGTATGAGCCCCACATATGTGTGAATAGCCTTTAAAAAGGCTATTCAGGCACCATAAATCTTATTTTACCCCCTCCCCCCCCCCCCCCCCGTTTTAAAATAAAACTTTAAAAACATATATGCAAATCATGCCTTAGCGGCGTGCACACTGGGCAGTGATCCACGGTCCGACGTCATCTTCTGGCACGCCTACCTCTTCTTTCTTCTTCTTTCGGCGACGCTCTCCGGTCCTGGCTCTTCCCCGGCTTCATCGTCCACTTCTTCCGGTGGTTCAAATCCGATTGGATCAAATTTGGCGCATGTGCACTGCCATTGAGAAAAATGGTGCCAGAGCGTGCGCAATAGCTCCGGAGGGAGTGCTCTGCGCATGCGCCGGATTTGAACCAATCAGATTTGAACCGCAGGAAGAAGAAAACAATGAAGCCGAGGAAGAGCCAGGACTGGAGGGCGTCACTGAAAGAAGAAGAAAGAAGATGTAGGCGTGCCAGAAGATGATGTGGGACCATGGAGGACCGCCCAGCGTGCACAATAGGTATGATTTACATATATGTTTTCATAGTTTTACTTTAAAACGGGGGGGTTAAAATAAGATTAGCAGTGCCTGAATAGTCTTTTTAGAGGCTATTCACGGATATGTAGGGCTCATACAGCAAAATTTTGCTGTTAGAGCCCCTTTAAATGCTCAGTATCTGGCTGGAGTTTTAGGAATGGCAGGTAGGTTGTCAGTGGGACCTGTCATTCCACCCCCCTCTAGTCCACACATTGTGGAGGTTTCTGCAGTGTGTCAGCTGCTTTGAGTTCTCCTCATCAGGGAGGCTTAAAATGTTGCTCCAGCAGCAGTTCTTGGTCAGAGCTTGGCTGGAGAGCCAGCAGGAAGGTCACACCATTGGAGCTTTGCTGTATCATTCAAATTGTTATTGATTCTGTTATTCTACGTGAGGTAACCTATTATATGTTCAGTCAGAGCCCAGCCGGGCAGGGATTTATTTTTGTATTGGTTTCTTTTGTTGCTGCACTGTTTTGGAGTGAAAGTAAAACTCTACCATTATTTTGGACTAATAATCTGGATTTGTGTGTCTATGCCACCCCACCTAGCAACCACAGACCCTGACATATATTATATATATATATATACTATATATATGTATATATATATATATATATATACATATATATATATATATATATGTATATGTCTAAGTAGCTGAGTGATCTAGTGCAAGTGGAAGAGACGACCCTGCCCGCCTGGGCCTCCAATCTTTAGGCCAGTGATTTACTGTGTTACTGTCAGAGTCTGTACCTTATTATGTACCCCTAAAGGGCATGGTTGTTTGGGATTGGGAAGTGTACAAGTGCTTCCAAGCCATTATGTAACTGCAGGGGATTTCGGATACATTAACAAGCTGTTTTTGCCATTTCTTGACCGAACAGTGTTCTCCTGGCTTGTAAGTATATAGTACAGTATATACAGTACAGGAAACTTTGTGCTTTACCATTCTCTGACTTGTAGTCCGCAAGCCACCTTAGGCCTGTGGACTGTAGAGCAACGTCTACACTTTCCAAAGATGCCTTTCTTAATCTGCATTGCAGCTTTGTTTTCATGAAAATCAATATTTTATTCTTATGTCATTATCTAGAGCAGAGAGTGAAGCCCTGGCAAGAGAGGACACACCCATAAAGCGCTTCACAGCTAATTTGCATAAGAATGAAATACTAATTTGCATGAAAATGGAGCTGCAATGCATAAAAAGAAAGGCATTTGTGGAAAGTGTAGAATTTGCCCTACAAGGTGCTGTCATTAGTTTGATACCCATCTCCCTGCTGACTCCCTTTCACATAATGGGGGGCTTCAGTGTCTTAAGGGTAAAATTAACACAAAGGGTCAATTAATATGTGGAATAGGGGAACATTCTAGGGGAAAAGGAGGCACTGGGGGGGGGGGGAGGTTGCCTTTCCTTGTGTCACCAAAAAGGGAAGGGGTCTGTTTTAAAGTGGGTCTGGTCATCCTGAAAAATGTCGCAGCACCCACAATAGCCCCTGGCCCTATCTGGAACCCCCGGCCCTGGCAAGCTGTGATATTCTGCAATTCCTATACAAGTGAATTGGATTTATTGATACAGCGATCCGCAGCAAGTTATGTTGTTTTTGTAGCTCACATTCATTTCTGATGGACGGTACAACATGACGCCATGACCAACTGAGGTCGAAATAAATACCCCATTAGAGGATGGAATTGCCCCTTCACATATTGTTATCATAATAGTAATAAATCAGAGTGACAGGTATAATACATCAGCCATTGTGTTAAATATATAAACATTTTATTAAAGGGAATGTATCACCAAAAAAATAACATTCTAAATGTATTAATATATATAATATTATATGTGGCCATTCTGAATTATTGCGGTTTTCACACCAAGACTATTTTAAAGTGAATCTGTCACCAGGAAAGAGATTACAGAAATCACAATGTATTGTAGGGGACATTATACTGATCATCACCATTGTACCATTAGATGTGCAATAGATGCTCCATTTCCTTCAGCCTCATTTGCACTCTTTGGAAATAGGAAAATGAGGCTTAAGTGCAATGGGGGTGTGCCACATCCTCCAAATGCTCCAGGTGGGGGGGGGGACACAGGTACTAAAGATAGGCAAACCAGGAGGCTAAAGTAGGATGGAAGACACAAGGGAGCCCAGGAGAGGTGAGTATCTCCTCCATCACCGCTTATCATACCCTGGGTTAGGAAGAAACCCCATAGTATAATAATGATTTTCACATGGTGAACCCCCAAAAATGAATGCTTTGGACAAATCTAAAATTTTTGGAAAATCTGTAACAAATCCTGCTAGTTACGATCCAGTTTGTTCACGTGTACCAGGAACATGTATAAGTATTCAACAAGAATCGTCTTAGCTTAGGACAGAAAGAGGATGTCAGTCTAGGACTGGGACAACAGTTTATACCTGGAGACGGAGCCCTTGGAGGCACTGACAGACTCCAGTGCACTTGAGCCTCATTTGCATATTCATAATATGATTTTTCAAGGTAACGGTGCATTTATAGGGACATAATGTCCCCTGCAATGGACTGTAACTGACACTTTGATATTGAGTTTCCTGCTGATAGATTCCATTCAAACTTTACTGTGTAGACTATGACACAGTCCGCAGAGCCATTATTATTATTATTATTGTTTATTTATATAGCACCATTAATTCCATGGTGCTTTACATTTGGGGCCATCTCCTGATCACTGGAGGGTGCAGCAAAGAAAAACAGGTCTGCTCGACTGCTGGAGGTCCAGATAAGACATGGAAATAACACAATACACTTCATAAATAGGTCTCTGTTTGTGTCAGACTGTGGGTCCTTGAGCCCATTAATAAAATAATTCTGAAGGCTGAATTTCCAGCAACCCCCTAAGGAAATACATCAGGGTACCCTTCACATTTTGGTGTCTTCTGCTGGACCATAATTGTATCAAAGCCATGGCCCAACGGAGCATCCTCTGACTCACTAGGCTGACCTGGTCTGTGTATGCGGCCCTGAGGAAGGGGTTTGTACCCCATCATTTTTTTGTGACTGTATTAGTCTATAGACAAGTTTATAACCATTATCTCCCATTCATTGCAGCTGCCATAAGTCATACACACCCTGCCACCAGGTTTGTGCGGACAAGGATGTGTCTATCTCCAATAAGGGAAGTTTTGAAAACCAAAAAGGAACAAAATAATAAAAAAAATTATATTAAACACGAGTTCTCTTCTACAGATCTACAGATAATTTATAAAACTATTGAGGGTATTTGTAACCCCAATATATTCTTTGAATTCCCAGTCAGAAACTGGCACTATATGGCAGTAGCAAGAAATGAGGGTATTTGTAACACCAATATATTCTTGGAATTCCCAGTCAGACAATGGCACTATATAGCAGTAGCAAGAAATGAGGGTATTTGTAACCCCAATATATTCTTTGAATTCCCAGTCAGAAACTGGCACTATATGGCAGTAGCAAGAAATGAGGGTATTTGTAAACCCAATATATTATTGGAATTCCCAGTCAGACAATGGCACTATATAGCAGTAGCAAGAAATGAGGGTATTTGTAACCCCAATATATTCTTTGAATTCCCAGTCAGACAATGGCACTATATGGCAGTAGCAAGAAATGAGTGTATTTGTAAACCCAATATATTCCTGGAATTCCCAGTCAGACAATGGCACTATATGGCAGTAGCAAGAAATGAGGGTATTTGTAAACCCAATATATTCTTGGAATTCCCAGTCAGACAATGGCACTATATGGCAGTAGCAAGAAATGAGGGTATTTGTAAACCCAATATATTCTTGGAATTCCCAGTCAGACAATGGCACTATATGGCAGTAGCAAGAAATGAGGGTATTTGTAACCCCAATATACAGTGGGGCAAAAAAGTATTTAGTCAGTCACCAATAGTGCAAGTTCCACCACTTAAAAAGATGAGAGGCGTCTGTAATTTACATCATAGGTGACCTCAACTATGAGAGACAAAATGAGAAAAAAAAAATCCAGAAAATCACATTGTCTGATTTTGTAAGAATTTATTTGCAAATTATGGTGGAAAATAAGTATTTGGTCAGTAACAAAATTTCATCTCAATACTTTGTAATATATCCTTTGTTGGCAATGACAGAGGTCAAACGTTTTCTGTAAGTCTTCACAAGGTTGGCACACACTGTTGTTGGTATGTTGGCCCATTCCTCCATGCAGATCTCCTCTAGAGCAGTGATGTTTTGGGGCTGTCGCTTGGCAACACGGACTTTCAACTCCCTCCAAAGGTTTTCTATAGGGTTGAGATCTGGAGACTGGCTAGGCCACTCCAGGACCTTGAAATGCTTCTTACAAAGCCAACCCTTAGTTGCCCTGGCGGTGTGCTTTGGATCATTGTCATGTTGAAAGACCCAGCCAGGTTTCATCTTCAATGCCCTTGCTGATGGAAGGAGGTTTGCACTCAAAATCTCACGATACATGGCCCCATTCATTCTTTCATGTACCCGGATCAGTCGTCCTGGCCCCTTTGCAGAGAAACAGCCCCAAAGCATGATGTTTCCACCCCCATGCTTTACAGTAGGTATGGTGTTTGATGGATGCAACTCAGTATTCTTTTTCCTCCAAACACGAAAAGTTGTGTTTCTACCAAACAGTTCCAGTTTGGTTTCATCAGACCATAGGACATTCTCCCAATACTCTTCTGGATCATCCAAATGCTCTCTAGCAAACTTCAGACGGGCCCGGACATGTACTGGCTTAAGCAGTGGGACACGTCTGGCACTGCAGGATCTGAGTCCCTGGCGGCGTAGTGTGTTACTGATGGTAGGCTTTGTGACATTGGTCCCAGCTCTCTGCAGTTCATTCACTAGGTCCCCCCGCGTGGTTCTGGGATTTTAGGCTCACCGTTCTTGTGATCATTTTGACCCCACGGGGTGAGATTTTGCATGGAGCCCCAGATCGAGGGAGATTATCAGTGGTCTTGTATGTCTTCCATTTTCTAATTATTGCTCCCACAGTTAATTTCTTCAATTCAAGCTGGTTGCCTATTGCAGATTCAGTCTTCCCAGCCTGGTGCAGGGCTACAATTTTGTTTCTGGTGTCCTTTGACAGCTCTTTGGTCTTCACCATAGTGGAGTTTGGAGTCTGACTGTTTGAGGGTGTGCACAGGTGTCTTTTTATACTGATAACAAGTTTAAACAGGTGCCATTACTACAGGTAATGAGTGGAGGAAAGAGGAGACTCTTAAAGAAGAAGTTACAGGTCTGTGAGAGCCAGAAATCTTGATTGTTTGTAGGTGACCAAATACTTATTTTCCACCATAATTTGCAAATAAATTCTTACAAAATCAGACAATGTGATTTTCTGGATTTGTTTTCTCATTTTGTCTCTCATAGTTGAGGTCTACCTATGATGTAAATTACAGACGCCTCTCATCTTTTTAAGTGGTGGAACTTGCACTATTGGTGACTGACTAAATACTTTTTTGCCCCACTGTATTCTTTGAATTCCCAGTCAGACAATAGCACTATATGGCAGTAGCAAGAAATGAGGGTATTTGTAAACCCAATATATTCTTGGAATTCCCAGTCAGACAATGGCACTATATAGCAGTAGCAAGAAATGAGGGTATTTGTAACCCCAATATATTCTTTGAATTCCCAGTCAGACAATGGCACTATATGGCAGTAGCAAGAAATGAGGGTATTTGTAAACCCAATATATTCCTGGAATTCCCAGTCAGACAATGGCACTATATGGCAGTAGCAAGAAATGAGGGTATTTGTAAACCCAATATATTCCTGGAATTCCCAGTCAGACAATGGCACTATATGGCAGTAGCAAGAAATGAGGGTATTTGTAACCCCAATATATTATTGGAATTCCCAGTCAGACAATGGCACTATATGGCAGTAGCAAGAAATGAGGGTATTTGTAAACCCAATATATTATTGGAATTCCCAGTCAGACAATGGCACTATATGGCAGTAGCAAGAAATGAGGGTATTTGTAAACCCAATATATTCCTGGAATTCCCAGTCAGACAATGGCACTATATGGCAGTAGCAAGAAATGAGGGTATTTGTAAACCCAATATATTCTTTTAATTCCCAGTCAGACAATGGCACTATATGGCAGTAGCAAGAAATGAGGGTCTTTGTAAACCCAATACATTCTTGGAATTCCCAGTCAGACAATGGCACTATATAGCAGTAGCAAGAAATGAGGGTATTTGTAACCCCAATATATTCTTGGAATTCCAAGTCAGACAATGGCACTATATGGCAGTAGCAAGAAATGAGGGTATTTGTAACCCCAATATATTCTTTGAATTCCCAGTCAGAAACTGGCACTATATGGCAGTAGCAAGAAATGAGGGTATTTGTAAACCCAATATATTCTTGGAATTCCCAGTCAGACAATGGCACTATATGGCAGTAGCAAGAAATGAGGGTATTTGTAAACCCAATATATTCCTGGAATTCCCAGTCAGACAATGGCACTATATGGCAGTAGCAAGAAATGAGGGTATTTGTAACCCCAATATATTCTTTGAATTCCCAGTCAGAAACTGGCACTATATGGCAGTAGCAAGAAATGAGGGTATTTGTAACCCCAATATATTCTTTGAATTCCCAGTCAGACAATGGCACTATATAGCAGTAGCAAGAAATGAGGGTATTTGTAAACCCAATATATTCTTTGAATTCCCAGTCAGACAATGGCACTATATGGCAGTAGCAAGAAATGAGGGTATTTGTAAACCCAATATATTATTGGAATTCCCAGTCAGACAATGGCACTATATAGCAGTAGCAAGAAATGAGGGTACTTGTAAACCCAATATATTCTTGGAATTCCCAGTCAGACAATGGCACTATATGGCAGTAGCAAGAAATGAGGGTATTTGTAACCCCAATATATTCTTTGAATTCCTAGTCAGACAATGGCACTATATGGCAGTAGCAAGAAATGAGGGTATTTGTAAACCCAATATATTCTTTGAATTCCCAGTCAGACAATGGCACTATATGGCAGTAGCAAAAATAGTGGGTGTATATAGCCCCAATTCTATTGCTAGGGGACTTGCAGGGTATTTCTGGGGTGAAGGTGGGGGGCACACCGTTGGAACGGGGATTTGGGGTGTATATATAGGGTATACGGTAATACACTGTCAGTGTATTCCATTCAGGATCCTGGGAAAGCTGGGTTGCGGCGATTGAACCCGTCAGTGCCACGTTACACTGACAAGCTTCTCCCTGGAATTTAGCTCTTACAAGAGCTGTTGGTTGTCTTCTCCTTCCTATCCTAGCCTGTCCCTGCCTACCCAGAATCTAAGCCCTAGCTAATTGGACGGAAACCTCCGTCCCCGGTGAATTGCAAGCTCAGAATGACGCGAACCTGGGCGGCGCTGTTCTTTTAAATCAGAAGTCACATGTTTTCGTCAGCCAATGGGTTTTTCCTACTTTTTTCAACGTCACCGGTGTCGTAGTTCCTGTCCCACCTACCCTGCGCTGTTATTGGAGCAAAAAAGGCGCCAGGGAAGGTGGGAGGGGAATCGAGTAATGGCGCACTTTACCACCCGGTATTCGATTCGAACATGCCGAACAGTCTAATATCCGATCGAACATGAGTTCGATAGAACACTGTTCGCTCATCTCTAATCATGTGTTGAGCAGAGTGTGTGAGCAGCACAGACCTTTGATGTAGTTCCAACTCCAAAACCCTCGGGTTCGTCAAAGTCAACTCCCTCAGTTGCTCAACCATGAGTGGCCATGGGTGGCAGACTTATGTGAAATCCCATCCATTGCACTGGACACGAAACATTAGCATGCGCTCATCACAACTCCGGATATGGCAGCTGCGTTAAGCAGGGTGCAGGGTACACAGACCAGGCCCGAGCACCAGGAACAGGTGTTAGAAATACTGCACCATTTCCTTCCAATTTTGGGGTTTTGGACCCGCCACCAACTTGTCTGGACCTCAGCGGGGATCATGAGACACAGTTGCCATCAGGGCAAGCTGTGGTCATGTGCGGTTTGCATTAAGGGGGCAGTGCGCAATTGGAAGAGGAGTTGGTGGATGACGAGGCCACCGACCCCACATGGACAGGGGTGATGTCTAGGGGCTAAAGCAGTGATGTAGAGGGAAGCTAAATCAATAAAAAACCTGGGTAGAAGCAAAGGCATAAACTGGGGTGATGTTTAGGGGCGAAAGCAGTGTAGATGTGGAGGGAAGCTAATTCAACAAAAAAACAGGGTAGAAGCAGATGCATAAACTGGGGTGATGTTTAGGGGCGAAAGCAGTGTAGATGTGGAGGGAAGCTAAGCAGCAAAAACAGTGAGTAGAAGCAAAGGCATGCAAAACTCTACCCTGTTGGAAGACTTATTCCTAGGTCTGGAACACGTTAATGGCCCCCCTGGACAAATTACTGCCACTCAGGGGCCTAGTGTCACCAGGAGGGACAAGTATAGGCGCATGTTGTGGGAATACCTGGCCGACACCAGCTCTGTCCTCTCCGATCCCTCTGTGCTCTACAGCCGACACTTATTTTCTCATCTTTTTTTCTGCACTGCACATCTGTTGCCTACTTCCTTTGGGATCTTAGAAGTGGTGGTCCACTTCCACAGATGGTAACTTCAGTGCTGGAGTTGTCAATGGACAGTGTAACGGGAGTAGCTGAGGGATCGCTGTCTTAACCACTTTTTGGCACAAAATTAACTTCCAAAGCCAAATATGGTGCAAGTATATGATGCAAGGACACCTACACACCTATCTCTGACACATTGGGGAGTTCACCCTCATGCGCCCTTTTGGCCTGCACCATCATGCGCCTCTTCCCAGCCACTCCACATCTCCCAAGCTTTTCATTGCAGGCAGAAGTACAACACAACCCACCCCCATGCCCAAGCCTTTAACAGCCTCATCGATAAACTGCTGGCCCTGGAGATGTTGGTGTTTGTTTATGCTTCTGGATACCCAGGCCTTCCGTCAGCAGATGGCAGCTGGGGCACCTCCCTATGCTGGGCCTAGCCGTTACTACTTCTCTTGGTGTGCTGTCCCTGCCTTGCGCCTGTATGTGTCCCATATCATCAGTCGGGCCCAGAGCTCTGCGCTTTGCTGCAAGGTCCACTTGACCACTGACACATGGACAAGCGATGTGGTGCAGTGCTTATCTTTAATGACAGGCAGGGTGAATGTGGTGGAGTCAGGCCACCCCGGACCTATCTCCTCTCCCAGGCCAAAATTCATGGCAGGAGTAGACTGAAACCCTACGACGCTGCAACCTCCACCCCAGCTACTAGCGGCAAATGCGGTAACACTGGTGTGGGGAGATGTCAGCAGGCCGTGCTGAAGCTGATCAGCTTGGGGGACAGACAGCACAGTGTCTCCGAGGTCAGGGATGCCATCCTGGCTGAGATGGCTTTTTTTTTTCCCTGCTACACCTGGGGCCTGGCATTTTTGCGCCTGTGATAATGGCTGGAACCTGGTAGCAGATCTGGAGCTTGCCAGACTCAAACACGGTCCACGCATGGCCCACGTTTTCAACTTGTTGGTGCCATGTTTCTTTGAAACCTACACCATTGTGCCTGATATACAGGTCAAAGTGGGGCCATTTTCGTAAGTGAGAACTAGCCTCTGCTAGGCAGAAAACATTCAGAGCACACTCCTCTCATCTTCGCACCGTTGGCTGGCGGAGGAAGACGAGGGGGTTGGAGTGGCATCTGATGTCCCTGTCCCACACGAGGCTAGAGGGTGCACTTCAGTGCATCCCATTGCTTCACCACAAATGGTGTGAAGGGGAGTGGAAAATGGAGGAAATGGAGAGTGACCCTTATAGTTGGGGCCAGCAAAGGCATGCCAAGCAACACACTGGCACACATGGCTGACTTCATCTTGGGTTGCTTTTCAAGAGTCTAACACATATTTCACATCATGGAGAACAAATAATACTGGATTTTTACAAGCCTCGAACCCCGATCTAGGTTCCTTTCTTATATTAGGGGAGAGGGAAAAAAAATTACTTCAGTGATACGTTTAGCGTACATAGACTGACTATTAATGTGTATCCCACTTAGTGTTGTTAGGGTTACACACCGTCACAACCTGGCTAAAGCTTCTATAGCTGTTAATAAAGTCAACATAACTTTACGGTATCCAAAAAGACAGCTGGTACCGACAGAGAGCAAGACAAATGTCAACCAAAGCTGTGAGCTCTGAACACCCACAGTGACTTTGGCGTCATCATCATTATAAGGGAGCGGGTGGTAATAAATAACTTGGCAGTGCCTAAAACCCAAAAAGCTTATACAACTATATTTACATTAAGATACACAAATGACACTTTTTAGTAGCATGTCATGAGACAAGCTGATAAGATCTTCCTTTGTGCAGTGCTATTTGAAAGTTAAACACTGCCTTCATTTTAATTCTGGAGAAGGTGCAGACATTAGATTTACAACATGTTGTCTTCATTGTCCAAATCCTCTATATAGGTAATGTGTTTTTCGGGCCGAGCTGTCTGGGAACTAATTGGTGCAGCACTGACAACCTGGGTGAATATGGCAAGAGCCTGAGATGTAGGGTGAATGAATCCCCAAATTATTTGGGGAATTTCCACTCAGAAACTGGCACTATATACCAGTAGCAAAAATTGTGGGTGCACGTAACCCCAATATATTCTTTGAATTCCCAGTCAGACAATGGCACTATATGGCAGTGGCAGGACTTGAAGGTATTTGTAACCCCAATATATTCTTTGAATTCCCAGTCAGACAATGGCACTATATGGCAGTGGCAGTACTTGAGTGTATTTGTAACCCCAATATATTCTTTGAATTCCCAGTCAGAAACTGGCACTATATGACAGTGGCAGGACTTGAAGGTATTTGTAACCCCAATATATTCTTTGAATTCCCAGTCAGACAATGGCACTATATGGCAGTAGCAAACATAGTGGGTGTATATAGCCCCAATTCTATTGCTAGGGGACTTGCAGGGTATTTCTGGGGTGAAGGTGGGGGGGCACACCGTTGGAACGGGGATCGGGGGTGTATATATAGGGTATACGGGAATACACTGTCAGTGTATTCCATTCAGGATCCGGGGAAAGCTGGGTTGCGGCGTTTGAGCCCGTCAGTGCCACGTTACACTGACAAGCTTCTCCCTGGAATTTAGCTCTTACAAGAGCTGTTGGTTGTCTTCTCCTTCCTATCCTAGCCTGTCCCTGCCTACCCAGAATCTAAGCCCTAGCTAGCTGGACGGAAACCTCCGTCCCCGGTGAATTGCAAGCTCAGAATGACGCGAACCTGGGCGTCGCTGTTCTTTCAAATTAGAGGTCACATGTTTTCGGCAGCCAATGGGTTTTGCCTACTTTTTTCAACGTCACCGGTGTCGTAGTTCCTGTTCCACCTCCCCTGCGCTGTTATTGGAGCAAAAAATGCGCCAGGGAAGGTGGGAGGGGAATCGAGTAATGGCGCACTTTACCACGCGGTGTTCGATTCGATTCGAACATGGCGAACAGCCTAATATCCGATCGAACATGAGTTAGATAGAACACTGTTCGCTCATCTCTAGTTATAAAGTGTAGTGGGTAATGTAGGAAATTTCTAGTCTCTTTCTGTGAAAGCATGGTGAGTACATATTGCTAGAGTAGCTGTAAGTTTTCACCCCTCTTTCCCAGAAAGATTGAAGATATTTATTCTATTTTTTTTTCTTTATAGTTTTCCATATCTTTGGGCTCTACAGCCATTTACACCATTACCACCACTTCGTTAATCAGACACAGTTCCACATCTTGAAAAGTAAGTGACCCCATGCACACCCCAGCAAGTGTGGCTGCTACCAAGCTGTTCCAGAAACAGATTATATATATGGACTAGAAGGAGGACCCGGCTTCGCACGGGTATATTACATGTTATGTTTCTGTAGTGGCCCCATAAGAATTGTCCAGTTTTGCACTGGTGTATTTTGTATGTGGTTTGTGTGTATGTCCATAAGCGTCATGTGATTATGTGTATCTCATTTTGGATATCAGTGAAAAACCTGACGCGCATATTCAGAGTAGGGCGCATATATATGTGCGCGCATAAATATGTGCGCGCATAAAAATGTGCGCATATATACAGAGTAGGGCGCATAAATATGTGCGTGCATAAATATGTGCGTGAATATACAGCGTAGTGCGCATAAATATGTGCGCGCATAAATATGCGCACGCATATACAGGGTAGGGCGCATGAATATGTGCGCGCATATACAGGGAGGGCGCATAAATATGTGCATGCATAAATATGTGCACGCAGAAATATATATGTGCGCGCATACAGGTTAGGGCGCATATATATGTGCACGCATAAATATGTGCATGCATATACAGGGTAGTGCGCATAAATATGTGCGCGCATGAATACGCACGAGCAAATACAGGGTAGGGCGCATAAATATGTGCACGGATAAAAATGTGCGCGCATATACAGGGTAGGGCGCATAAATATGAGCGCATAAATATGTGCGCTCATATACAGAGTAGGGCACATAAATATGTGCGCGCATAAATATGTACACGCATGTACAGGGTAGGGCGCATATATATGTGCGCGCATAAATATAAATGTGCGCGCATACAGGGTAGGGCGCATATATATGTGCACGCATAAATATGTGCGTCCATAAAAATGTGGGCACATATACAGGGTAGGGCGCATAAATATGCGCGCGCATATACAGGGTAGGGCACATAAATATGCGCGCGCATATACAGGGTAGGGCGCATAAATATGTGCGCGCATATACAGGGTAGGGCGCATAAATATGTGCATGCATAAATATGTGCACGCATAAATATATATGTGCGCGCATACAGGTTAGGGTGCATATATATGTGCGCGCATAAATATGTGTGCACGTATTCAGGGTAGGGCACATATTCAGGGTAGGGCGCATATATATGTGCGCGCATAAATATGTGTACGCATTAATATGTGCGCGCATAAATATGTGCGTGCATAAAAATGTGCGCACATATACAGAGTAGTGCGCATAAATATGTGCGCGCATAAATATGTGCGCGCATAAATATGTGCACGCATAAATATGTGCGCGCATAAATATGTGCGCGCATATACAGGGTAGGGCGCATAAATATGTGCATGCATAAATATGTGCACGCATAAATATATATGTGCGCGCATACAGGTTAGGGTGCATATATATGTGCGCGCAAAAATATGTGTGCACGTATTCAGGGTAGGGCATATATTCAGGGTAGGGCGCATATATATGTGCGCGCATAAATATGTGTACGCATAAATATGTGCGTGCATAAAAATGTGCGCACATATACAGAGTAGTGTGCATAAATATGTGCGCGCATAAATGTGTGCGCGCATAAATGTGTGCGCGCATAAATATGTGCGCGCATAAATATGTGCGCGCATAAATATGTGCGCGCATAAATATGTGCGCGCATATACAGGGTAGGGCGCATAAATATGCGCGTGCATATACAGGTTAGGGCGCATATATATGTGCGCGCATAAATATGTGCATGCATATACAGGGTAGTGCGCATAAATATGTGCGCGCATGAATACGCACGCGCAAATACAGGGTAGGGCGCATAAATATGTGCACGGATAAATATGTGCGCGCATGTACAGGGTAGGGCGCATAAATATGAGCGCATAAATATGTGCGCTCATATACAGGGTAGGGCACATAAATATGTGCGCGCATAAATATGTACACGCATGTACAGGGTAGGGCGCATATATATGTGCGCGCATAAATATAAATGTGCGCGCATACAGGGTAGGGCGCATATATATGTGCGCGCATAAATATGTGTGCGCATATACAGGGTAGGGCGCATATTCAGGGTAGGGCGCATATATATGTGCACGCATAAATATGTGCGTCCATAAAAATGTGGGCACATATACAGGGTAGGGCGCATAAATATGTGCATGCATAAATATGTGCACGCATAAATATATATGTGCGCGCATACAGGTTAGGGTGCATATATATGTGCGCGCATAAATATGTGTGCACGTATTCAGGGTAGGGCACATATTCAGGGTAGGGCGCATATATATGTGCGGGCATAAATATGTGTACGCATTAATATATGCGCGCATAAATATGTGCGTGCATAAAAATGTGCGCACATATACAGAGTAGTGCGCATAAATATGTGCGCGCATAAATATGTGCGCGCATAAATATGTGCGCGCATAAATATGTGCGCGCATATACAGGGTAGGGCGCATAAACATGTGCATGCATAAATATGTGCACGCATAAATATATATGTGCGCGCATACAGGTTAGGGTGCATATATATGTGCGCGCATAAATATGTGTGCACGTATTCAGGGTAGGGCATATATTCAGGGTAGGGCGCATATATATGTGCGCGCATAAATATGTGTACGCATAAATATGTGCGTGCATAAATATGTGCGTGCATAAAAATGTGCGCACATATACAGAGTAGTGTGCATAAATATGTGCGTGCATAAATATGTGCGCGCATAAATATGTGCGCATATACAGGGTAGGGCGCATAAATATGCGCGTGCATATACAGGGTAGGGCGCATAAATATGTGCACGGATAAATATGTGCGCGCATATACAGGGTAGGGCGCATAAATATGAGCGCATAAATATGTGCGCTCATATACAGGGTAGGGCACATAAATATGTGCGCGCATAAATATGTACACGCATGTACAGGGTAGGGCGCATATATATGTGCGCGCATAAATATAAATGTGCGCGCATACAGGGTAGGGCGCATATATATGTGCGCGCATAAATATGTGTGCGCATATACAGGGTAGGGCGCATATTCAGGGTAGGGCGCATATATATGTGCACGCATAAATATGTGCGTCCATAAAAATGTGGGCACATATACAGGGTAGGGCGCATAAATATGCGCGCGCATATACAGGGTAGGGCGCATAAATATGTGCGCGCATATACCAGGTAGGGCGCATAAATATGTGCATGCATAAATATGTGCACGCATAAATATATATGTGCGCGCATACAGGTTAGGGTGCATATATATGTGCGCGCATAAATATGTGTGCACGTATTCAGGGTAGGGAACATATTCAGGGTAGGGCGCATATATATGTGCGCGCATAAATATGCGCGCATAAATATGTGCGTGCATAAAAATGTGCGCACATATACAGAGTAGTGCGCATAAATATGTGCGCGCATAAATATGTGCGCGCATATACAGGGTAGGGCGCATAAATATGTTCATGCATAAATATGTGCACGCATAAATATATATGTGCGCGCATACAGGTTAGGGTGCATATATATGTGCGCGCATAAATATGTGTGCACGTATTCAGGGTAGGGCACATTTTCAGTGTAGGGCGCATATATATGTGCGCGCATAAATATGTGTACGCATAAATATGTGCGCGCATAAATATGTGCGTGCATAAAAATGTGCGCACATATACAGAGTAGTGCGCATAAATATGTGCGCGCATAAATATGTGCGCGCATGAATATGTGCGCGCATAAATATGCGCGCGCATATATATGGTAGGGCGCATAAATATGTGCATGCATAAATATGCACGCATAAATATATATGTGCGTGCGTACAGGTTAGGGTGCATATATATGTGCGCGCATAAATATGTGTGCGCGTATTCAGGGTAGGGCACATATTCAGGGGAGGGCGCATATATATGTGCGCGCATAAATATGTGTACGCATAAATATGTGCGTGCATAAAAATGTGCGCACATATACAGAGTAGTGCGCATAAATATGTGCGCGCATAAATATGTGCGCGCATAAATATGTGCGCGCATAAATATGTGCGCGCATAAATATGTGCGCGCATATACAGGGTAGGGCGCATAAATATGTGCATGCATAAATATGTGCACGCATAAATATATATGTACGCGCATACAGGTTAGGGTGCATATATATGTGCGCGCATAAATATGTGTGCACGTATTTAGGGTAGGGCACATATTCAGGGTAGGGCGCATATATATGTGCGCGCATAAATATGTGTACGCATAAATATGTGAACGCATAAATATGTGCGTGCATAAAAATGTGCGCACATATACAGAGTAGTGCGCATAAATATGTGCGCGCATAAATATGTGCGCGCATAAATATGTGTACGCATAAATATGTGCGCGCATAAATATGTACGCACATATACAGGGTAGGGCGCATAAATATGTGCGCGCATAAATATGTGCGCGCATATACAGGGTAGTGCGCATAAATATGTGCGCACATAATTATGTGCGCGCATATACAGGGTAGGGCGCATAAATATGTGCGCGCATATACAGGGTAGGGCACATAAATGTGTGCGCGCATAAATATGTGCGCGCATAAATATAAATGTACGCGCATACAGGGTAGGGCGCATATATATGTGCGCGCATAAATGTGTGCGCGTATACAGGGTAGTGCACATAAATATGTGCGCGCATAAATATGTGCGTACATAAATATGCGCGCGCATGTACAGGGTAGGGCGCATAAATATATGCGCGCATATACAGCGTAGGGCACATAAATATGTGCGCATATACAGGGTAGTGCGCATAAATATGTGCGCGCAAAAATATGTGCGAGCATATACAGGGTAGGGCGCATAAATATGTGCACGCATATAGAGGGTAGGGCGCATAAATATGTGCACGCATATACAGGGTAGGGCGCATAAATATGTGCGCGCATAAATGTGTGCGCTCATATACAGGGTAGGGCACATAAATGTGTGCGTGCATAAATATGTGCGCGCATAAATATAAATGTGCGCGCATACAGGGTAGGGCGCATATATATGTGCGTGCATATACAGCGTAGGGCACATAAATATGTGCGCATATACAGGGTAGGGCGCATAAATATGTGCGCGCATAAATATGTGCACGCATATACAGGGTAGGGCGCATAAATATGTGCGCGGATAAATATGTGCGCGCATATACAGGGTAGGGCGCATAAATATGAGCGCATAAATATGTGCGCTCATATACAGGGTAGGGCACATAAATATGTGCGCGCATAAATATGTACACGCATGTACAGGGTAGGGCGCATATATATGTGCGCGCATAAATATGTGCGCGCATATACAGGGTAGTGCGCATAAATATGTGCGCACATAATTATGTGCGCGCATATACAGGGTAGGGCGCATAAATATGTGCGCGCATATACAGGGTAGGGCACATAAATGTGTGCGCGCATAAATATGTGCGCGCATAAATATATATGTACGCGCATACAGGGTAGGGCGCATATATATGTGCGCGCATAAATGTGTGCGCGTATACAGGGTAGTGCACATAAATATGTGCGCGCATCAATATGTGCGTACATAAATATGCGCGCGCATGTACAGGGTAGGGCGCATAAATATATGCGCGCATATACAGCGTAGGGCACATAAATATGTGCGCATATACAGGGTAGTGCGCATAAATATGTGCGCGCAAAAATATGTGCGAGCATATACAGGGTAGGGCGCATAAATATGTGCACGCATATAGAGGGTAGGGCGCATAAATATGTGCACGCATATACAGGGTAGGGCGCATAAATATGTGCGCGCATAAATGTGTGCGCTCATATACAGGGTAGGGCACATAAATGTGTGCGTGCATAAATATGTGCGCGCATAAATATAAATGTGCGCGCATACAGGGTAGGGCGCATATATATGTGCGTGCATATACAGCGTAGGGCACATAAATATGTGCGCATATACAGGGTAGGGCGCATAAATATGTGCGCGCATAAATATGTGCACGCATATACAGGGTAGGGCGCATAAATATGTGCGCGGATAAATATGTGCGCGCATATACAGGGTAGGGCGCATAAATATGAGCGCATAAATATGTGCGCTCATATACAGGGTAGGGCACATAAATATGTGCGCGCATAAATATGTACACGCATGTACAGGGTAGGGCGCATATATATGTGCGCGCATAAATATAAATGTGCGCGCATACAGGGTAGGGCGCATATTCAGGGTAGGGCGCATATATATGTGCACGCATAAATATGTGAGTCCATAAAAATGTGGGCACATATACAGGGTAGGTCGCATAAATATGCGCGCGCATATACAGGGTAGGGCGCATAAATATGCGCGCGCATATAAAGGGTAGGGCGCATAAATATGTGCGCGCATATACAGGGTAGGGTGCATAAATATGTGCATGCATAAATATGTGCACGCATAAATATATATGTGCGCGCATACAGGTTAGGGTGCATATATATGTGCGCGCATAAATATGTGTGCACGTATTCAGGGTATGGCACATATTCAGGGTAGGGCGCATATATATGTGCGCGCATAAATATGTGTACGCATAAATATGTGCGCGCATAAATATGTACTCGCATATACAGGGTAGGGCGCATAAATATGTGCGCGCAGAAATTTGTGCGTGCATAAAAAAGTGCGCACATATACAGAGTAGTGCGCATAAATATGTGCGCGCATAAATATGTGCGCGCATATACAGGGTAGGGCGCCTAAATATGTGCGCGCATAAATATGTGCGCGCATATACAGGGTAGTGCGCATAAATATGTGTGCGCATAAATATGCATGCGCATATACAGGGTAAGGCGCATAAATATGTGCGCACATAATCATGTGCGCGCATATACAGGGTAGGGCGCATAAATATGTGCACGCATATACAGGGTAGGGCGCATGAATATGTGCGCGAATAAATATGTGAGCTCATATACAGGGTAGGGCACATAAATGTGTGCGCGCATAAATATGTGCGCGCATAAATATAAATGTGCGCGCATACAGGGTAGGGCGCATATATATGTGTGCGCATATACAGCGTAGGGCACATAAATATGTGCGCATATACAGGGTAGGGCGCATAAATATGTGCGCGCATAAATATGTGCACGCATATACAGGGTAGGGCGCATAAATATGTGCGCGCATATACAGGGTAGGGCGCATAAATATGTGCGCGCATAAATATGTGCGCTCATATACAGGGTAGGGCACATAAATGTGTGCGCGCATAAATATGTGCGCGCATAAATATAAATGAGCGCACATACAGGGTAGGGCGCATATATATGTGCGCGCATAAATATGTGTGCGCGTATACAGGGTAGTGCGCATAAATATGTGCGTGCATGTACAGGGTAGTGCGCATAAATATGTGCGCGCATATACAGGGAAGGGCGCATAAATATGTGCGCGCATATACAGCTTAGGGCACATAAATATGTGCGCATATACAGGGTAGTGCGCATAAATATGAGCGCGCATATACAGGGTAGGGCGCATAAATATGTGCGCGCATATACAGCGTAGGGCACATAAATATGTGCGCATATACAGGGTAGTGCGCATAAATATGTGCGTTAATATACAGGGTAGGGCGCATAAATATGTGCGCGCATATACGGGGTAGGGCGCATAAATATGTGCGCGCATAAATATGTGCGCCCATATACAGGGTAGGGCGCATAAATATGTGCGCGCATATACAGGATAGGGCGCATAAATATGTGCGCACAAAAATATGTGCGCGCATATACAACGTAGGGCACATAAATATGTGTGCATATACAGGGTAGTGCGCATAAATATGTGCGCGCAAAAATATGTGCGTGCATATACAGGGTAGGGCGCATATAGAGGGTAGGGCGCATAAATATGTGCGCGCATAAATATGTGCGCGCAAAAATATGTTGCATATATATGTGGGTGCATAAACATGTGAGGGCGCATATATATAAATATATATAAATATATATATATATATATATATAAATATGTACGCGCATATACAGGGTAGGGCGCATATATATGTGCGCGCATAAATATGCGCATATTTATACGCATACTAGAGGGAGGACCCAGCTTCGCACGGGTATATTACATGTTATGTTTGTGTAGTGGCCCCATAAGAATTGTCCAGTTTTGCACTGGTGTATTTTGTATGTGGTTTGTGTGTATGTAAATAAGCGTCATGCGTAATATCTCATTTTGGATATCAGTGAAAAACCTGTGATCAGTTGTTATGGATACCTGGAGTAAAGCTGTATCTAATCCTTCCCCATGCAGTACTGTGTTTAGACGCAAGTATCTAATCCTCTTTGGTGTGGTACTTTGTGCAGATGTGTGTATCTAATCCTCCCCCGTGTGGCATTGTGTGAAGAGGCACGTATCTAATCCTCCGCTAAATGAAACTGTGTGCAGACGTGCATATCTAATCTTAAGGCATGTGGTACTATGTGCAGACGCGTGTATCTAATCCTCTGGCGTGTGGTACTGTGTGCAGACAGGTGTATCTAATCCCTGGTGTGAGGTACTGTGTGCAGATGCGCGTATCTAATCCTCCCCCGTGTGGTACCGTGTGCTGAGACGCGTATCTAATTATCTGGCATGTGGTACTGTGTGCAGATGCATGTATCTAATCCTCCAAAGTGTGGTACTGTGTTCAGAAACATATATCTAATCCTCCCCTGTGTGGTATTGTGTGAAGAGGCGCGTATCTAATCCTACGGCGTGTGGAACTGTGTGTAGACGCGCGTGTCTAATCCTCCCCCGTATGATACTGTGTGCTGAGACGCGTATCTAATTCTCTGGCTTGTGGTACTGTGTGCAGAGGCATGCATCTAATCCTCCAAAGTATGGTACTGTGTTCACACACACGTATCTAATCCTCCCCTGTGTGGTATTGTGTGAAGAGGCGCGTATCTAATCCTTCGGCGTGTGGAACTATGTGTAGACACGTGTATCTAATCCTACTGCATGTGGTACTGTGTGCAGACAGGTGTATCTAATCCCTAGTGTGAGGTACTGTGTGCAGATGCGCGTATCTAATCCTCCCCCGTGTGGTACCGTGTGCTGAGACGCGTATCTAATTATCTGGCATGTGGTACTGTGTGCAGATGCATGTATCTAATCCTCCAAAGTGTGGTACTGTGTTCAGAAACATATATCTAATCCTCCCCTCCTAATCCTACGACATGTGGTACTGTGTGAAGACACGTGTATCTAATCCTATGGCGTGTACAACTGTGTGCAGACGCGCGTATCTAATCCTCTGGAGTGTGGAACTGTATGTAGATGCGTGTATCTAATCCTACGGCATGTGGTACTCTGTGCAGACATGTATATCTAATCCTATGGCGTGTACAAATGTGTGCAGATGCGCGTATCTAATCCTCTGGAGTGTGGAACTGTGTGTAGATGCGCGTATCTAATCCTACGGCAAGTGGTACTGTGTGCAGACACGCGTATCTAATCCTACGACATGTGGTACTGTGTGCAGACGCGTGTATCTAATCCTATGGCTTGTACAACTGTGTGAAGACACGTGTATCTATTCCTCCCCTGTGTGGTATTATGTGAAGAGGCACGTATCTAATCCTATGGCGTGTGGAACTGTATGTAGACGCGCGTATCCAATCCCCCAGCATGTGGTACTGTGTGCAGATGCGCGTATCTAATCCTCCCCCGTGTGGTACTGTGTGCAGACGCGCGTATCTAATACTCCCCCGTGTGATACTGTGTGCTGAGACGTGTATCTAATTCTCTGGAGTGTGGAACTGTATGTAGACACGTGTAACTAATCAGAGGCATGTATGTAATCCTCCAAAGTGTGGTACTGTGTGCACGCACACGTATCTAGTCCTCCCTTGTGTGGTATTGTGTGAAGAGGCGCGTATCTAATCCTTCGGCGTGTGGAACTATGTGTAGATGCGCGTATCTAATCTTACTGCATGTGGTACTGTGTGCAGACACGTGTATCTAATCCTATGGCGTGTACAACTGTGTGCAGATGCGCATATCTAATCCTCTGGAGTGTGGAACTATGTGTAGACGTGTGTATCTAATCCTACGGCATGTGGTACTCTGTGCAGACGCGTGCATCTAATCCTCTGGAGTGTGGAACTGTGTGTAGACGCCTGTATCTAATCCTTCGGCATGTGGAACCGTGTGCAGACGCACGTATCAAATTCTTCAGTGTGTGAAACTGTGTGCAGAAGTGCGTATTTAATCCCCTGGTTTGTGGGACTGTGTGCAGACGTGTGTATCTAATCCTCTGGTGTGTGATACTGTGTGCTGATCTGTGTATCTAATCCTCTGATGCGTGTATCTCAGTTTGGATATCAGTGTAGTATTGTGCATGTGGAGTGACCGTGTGTATTACAGTTGGAATATGAGTGAAAGTCTTGCAGGTTTGTATTGGCTAAGGGGGGGGGGCACTGTGTTTGGAATGCTGTATCTCAGCAACGGTACGTCCGAGCGAGTTGGAGTCTCGTCTTAAACCTTCCCGGATATCTGAAATATCTCTGTACCAAATTTGGTGAAGATCGGTCCAGTCGTTTGGTTCGCATTAGAGAACAGACGGACAGACAGACAGACAGACAAGAATTCATTTTTATAAGATAGAGAGAGAGAGATAGATGGATAGATAATACAGTCCTATGAAAAAGTTTGGGCACCCCTATTAATCTTAATCATTTTTAGTTCTAAATATTTTGGTGTTTATAACAGCCATTTCAGTTTGATATATCTAATAACTGATGGACACAGTAATATTTCAGGATTGAAATGAGGTTTATTGTACTAACAGAAAATGTGCAATATGCATTAAACCAAAATTTGACCGGTGCAAAAGTATGGGCACCTCAACAGAAAAGTGACATTAATATTTAGTAGATCCTCCTTTTGCAAAGATAACAGCCTCTAGTCGCTTCCTGTAGCTTTTAATCAGTTCCTGGATCCTGGATAAAGGTATTTTGGACAAACAATTCAAGTTCAGTTAAGTTAGATGGTCGCCGAGCATGGACAGCCCGCTTCAAATCATCCCACAGATGTTCAATGATATTCAGGTCTGGGGACTGGGATGGCCATTCCAGAACATTGTAATTGTTCCTCTGCATGAATGCCTGAGGATTTGGAGCGGTGTTTTGGATCATTGTCTTGCTGAAATATCCATCCCCGGCGTAACTTCAACTTCGTCACTGATTCTTGAACATTATTCTCAAGAATCTGCTGATACTGAGTGGAATCCATGCGACCCTCAACTTTAACAAGATTCCCGATGCCGGCATTGGCCACACAGCCCCAAAGCATGATGGAACCTCCACCAAATTTTACAGTGGGTAGCATGTGTTTTTCTTGGAATGCTGTTTCTTTTTGGACGCCATGCATAACGCCTTTTTTTTTTATAACCAAACAACTCAATCTTTGTTTCCAAAATGAAGCTGCCTTGTCCAAATGTGCTTTTTCATACCTCAGGCAACTCTATTTGTGGCGTACGTGCAGAAACGGCTTCTTTCTCATCCCTCTCCCATACAGCTTCTATTTGTGCAAAGTGCGCTGTATAGTTGACCGATGCACAGTGACACCATCTGCAGCAAGATGATGCTGCAGCTCTTTGGAGGTGGTCTGTGGATTGTCCTTGACTGTTCTCACCATTCTTCTTCTCTGCCTTTCTGATATTTTTCTTGGCCTGCCACTTCTGGGCTTAACAAGAACTGTCCCTGTGGTCTTCCATTTCCTTACTATGTTCCTCACAGTGGAAACTGACAGGTTAAATCTCTGAGACAGCTTTTTGTATCCTTCCGCTGAACAACTATGTTGAACAATCTTTGTTTTCAGATCATTTGAGAGTTGTTTTGAGTAGCCCATGATGCCACTCTTCAGAGGAGATTCAAATAGGAGATCAACTTGCAATTGGCCACCTTAAATACCTTTTCTTATGATTGGATACATCTGGCTATGAAGTTCAAAGCTCACTGAGGTTACAAAACCAATTTTGTGCTTCAGTAAGTCAGTAAAAAGTAGTTAGGGGAATTCAAATCAATAAAATGATAAGGGTGCCCATACTTTTGCACCGGTCAAATTTTGGTTTAATGCATATTGCACATTTTCTGTTAGTACAATAAACCTCATTTCAATCCTGAAATATTACTGTGTCCATCAGTTATTAGATATATCAAACTGAAATGGCTGTTGCAAACACCAAAATATTTAGAACAAAAAATGATTAAGATTAATAGGGGTGCCCAAACTTTTTCATAGGACTGTATATCTGTCTAGACACACACATACACACAAGTGAGAACGTAATGGACATCGTTGACCAGCGTGCTGTTCCAAGTAATAAAATGGAAAAAAGAGGGTAGCTGTTGGGGAGCATTTATTTAAATAAAAAAAACTTCCTCCAATTATTACCCTGATACCCACCGTCTCCAGGAGTGCCGGGAAGAGCTGGGTTTGGTCCAGTAACTGACCATCTATTGATGACCAGGTACTGAGGTGGCTGCAGGCTGTTGTTATTAGGCTGGGAAAGACCAAAAACCATGGACTTTCCTACCCTGGTAATGCCAGGCTGCTGCTGCTGCTTTATCAGAGCTGGCTGGTTATGGAAAATAGGGGGGACCCCAGGTCTTTTAATTATAAAAAAAAAAAGTATATATATATTTTTTTATTTTAAATTGCTAGTAAAGAACAGTGTATAGTATATTTGTAATTTTCATATAAAAATGGATAAAACAAAAAAGATGGATTCTGCCAGAAAATTATTTTTCTTAAAACTTAAGTTTGTTAATAAACTTTTAAAAATTAACATTTTTTTTTTTTATCATTAAGAATTTTTATTGAAAAAAATGTTATGTGCAAAACATAAATAATATATATACATATATATTTTTTAAACACACTGGGGAGTCAACAACTGAAGGGGTGACACAGCCGTCACAAGTTGTAAGTACACAAAATCGATTTGACTTGGGGCATTGTGCTTGTCTAATTCTATATATGTTGTCTAGTATTATTGGGAGTCAATAATTATGTATTTACATGTCCTTTTTTTTTGTTTTTTTAATTGTTTCTTGTGTTAAGTTTTAAAATAGGTGATTTAATTTTTGAAATGCGCAAGTCTTATTAAAGTAACAAAATAATTTTATTTTTTTTTAGCCTGCATCCCAAGCAACTCGGGGTCAGGGTCGTTCATCACGTGGTCCTCAGGGGAGGAGAAGACTGTATAATTAACAAAATTATATGAATTTTAAGACTGTCTGGAAAATCATGCACCAAATTTGAACTATGAGTAGGGTTAGTGATTTGATTACTTATTCAAGTAACATGTCTGATTATTAATTATTTTTTTTTTAATTTTAATTACAGGAGTTGGACTCCAACTCCTTGCCAGTTTGGATCAGGAGCAGTTTATAACCACCATTGACAGTGAGCTCCTGATCCAGCTGGTGGAGGAACAACTCACCCTCTGGGACCATGCGAACCACCCGTACAAGGACCACGTGGCGTACACTAGGATGTGGGAGGAAATTACAGCCCACATCATCTCTTCCTGGGGGGAATTTACGCCTGAACAGAAGGCAACGGCTGGTGAGTATTTAAAAAGAGTGCTATGAAGCTTATGTGATCTACAATTTCATGATTTTCCTCTTAAACTATTTAACAAATTGCTGCCCAAGTCTAGCACTGGTTCTTGAAGTAAAAGATGAGGAAAGACATCTACCTCCTTTGTGTTGTTTTCCACCCTGGGCTATGGGAGAGTAAGTATTTACACTGCGTACCTTATAGACTGCGTGGTTCAATACCATAACATAATTACCCCTTCCTTAATAATAAATAAAGACCAAGACAACAGGATTACCTTTTGTGTGGGTAAACGTCGGCCACAACTTGTTTATTAATATTTATGAAAACCGTAATTATGAAAAACAGCAGTTACATTGGTAACCATTGCCATGGCAACAATGTAATACATTAACATAAACAAACAATATCATATCTTATAGGATAACCCAGGCCCCATCCAGCAGGGGGCAGACGATTCCCCGTCTACCCTACTTCCTGTGAAGCACCGCCACAGAGGAGCCCGAGGGCATTACACTGGGCACCGACCCCCACCCAAAATGAAAAGCACTTGTTCAATTCCATCCTGAATACCGGATAGAAATATGTCCAGACCTATGTCGTTCAAATGAACGCCATCCGGCCTGAGCAATCTGCTATTGTCGCCCTCCAACTGCCGGTGATGGAAGACCACACCACCTCGGGACCTAACAAAACAGGCCATACTGCGTTCCACAGTCTCCGCATCCCTTGCCCTGTGTCACCTGGACCTAGGTATTATCTCCGACCACACTAAAATCATTTCAGGGAAAAATCCAGGGATATGTTCCAGATCTGACCGCATAACGGCCAATTGCTCCGGACGAAACAGGGGTCATTACTAGAGATGAGCGAACACTAAAATGTTCGAGGTTCGAAATTCGATTCGAACAGCCGCTCACTGTTCGAGTGTTCGAATGGGTTTCGAACCCCATTATAGTCTATGGGGAACATAAACTCGTTAAGGGGGAAACCCAAATTCGTGTCTGGAGGGTCACCAAGTCCACTATGACACCCCAGGAAATGATACCAACACCCTGGAATGACACTGGGACAGCAGGGGAAGCATGTCTGGGGGCATAAAAGTCACTTTATTTCATGGAAATCCCTGTCAGTTTGCGATTTTCGCAAGCTAACTTTTCCCCATAGAAATGCATTGGCCAGTGCTGATTGGCCAGAGTACGGAACTCGACCAATCAGCGCTGGCTCTGCTGGAGGAGGCGGAGTCTAAGATAGCTCCACACCAGTCTCCATTCAGGTCCGACCTTAGACTCCGCCTCCTCCGGCAGAGCCAGCGCTGATTGGCCGAAGGCTGGCCAATGCATTCCTATGCGAATGCAGACTTAGCAGTGCTGAGTCAGTTTTGCTCAACTACACATCTGATGCACACTCGGCACTGCTACATCAGATGTAGCAATCTGATGTAGCAGAGCCGAGGGTGCACTAGAACCCCTGTGCAAACTCAGTTCACGCTAATAGAATGCATTGGCCAGCGCTGATTGGCCAATGCATTCTATTAGCCCGATGAAGTAGAGCTGAATGTGTGTGCTAAGCACACACATTCAGCACTGCTTCATCAAGCCAATACAATGCATTAGCCAGTGCTGATTGGCCAGAGTACGGAATTCGGCCAATCAGCGCTGGCCAATGCATTCTATTAGCCCGATGAAGTAGAGCTGAATGTGTGTGCTAAGCACACACATTCAGCACTGCTTCATCAAGCCAATACAATGCATTAGCCAGTGCTGATTGGCCAGAGTACGGAATTCGGCCAATCAGCGCTGGCCAATGCATTCTATTAGCCCGATGAAGTAGAGCTGAATGTGTGTGCTAAGCACACACATTCAGCACTGCTTCATCAAGCCAATACAATGCATTAGCCAGTGCTGATTGGCCAGAGTACGGAATTCGGCCAATCAGCGCTGGCTCTGCCGGAGGAGGCGGAGTCTAAGGTCGGACCTGAATGGAGACTGGTGTGGAGCGATCTTAGACTCCGCCTCCTCCAGCAGAGCCAGCGCTGATTGGCCAGAGTACGGAACTCGACCAATCAGCGCTGGCCAATGCATTCTATTAGCCCGATGAAGTAGAGCTGAATGTGTGTGCTTAGCACACACATTCAGCTCTACTTCATCAGGCTAATAGAATACATTGGCCAATCAGCGCTGGCCAATGCATTCTATTAGCTTGATGAAGCAGAGTGTGCACAAGGGTTCAAGCGCACCCTCGGCTCTGATGTAGCAGAGCTGAGGGTGCACAAGGGTTCAAGTGCACCCTCGGCTCTCCTACATCAGAGCCGAGGGTGCGCTTGAACCCTTGTGCAGCCTCGGCTCTGCTACATCAGAGCCGAGGGTGCGCTTGAACCCTTGTGCACACTCTGCTTCATCAAGCTAATAGAATGCATTGGCCAGCACTGATTGGCCAGAGTACGGAATTCGGCCAATCAGCGCTGGCCAATGCATCCCTATGGGAAAAAGTTTATCTCACAAAAATCACAATTACACACCCGATAGAGCCCCAAAAAGTTATTTTTAATAACATTCCCCCCTAAATAAAGGTTATCCCTAGCTATCCCTGCCTGTACAGCTATCCCTGTCTCATAGTCACAAAGTTCACATTCTCATATGACCCGGATTTGAAATCCACTATTCGTCTAAAATGGAGGTCACCTGATTTCGGCAGCCAATGACTTTTTCCAATTTTTTTCAATGCCCCCGGTGTCGTAGTTCCTGTCCCACCTCCCCTGCACTGTTATTGGTGCAAAAAAGGCGCCAGGGAAGGTGGGAGGGGAATCGAATTTTGGCGCACTTTACCACGTGGTGTTCGATTCGATTCGAACATGGCGAACACCCTGATATCCGATCGAACATGTGTTCGATAGAACACTGTTCGCTCATCTCTAGTCATTACCCCCCCGCATGTATAACAAGTATAACCGGACCCTCCGCATGACAACTGAGATCTACCACTTCAGACAGGATCTGAGACCATCGCAGGCCGCGCACACCCCGCCAATAAACCTGAATGTGATGAAAACCCAGACTGCTGCTCCCCGGTCTGCCCTCAAGGCCGCCCAGTAAACATAGGAATGTCCCAACACAAAAACCACAGGATCCCGTCGGTCTGGAAGAGAGGAAAACAAACAAATTACAGAACCAACTCAGGCCTAATATAGCAAGCATAACAACCAGATTTCCATCTACTGATCCGCATCACATCCACCTCCGATAAACCCGCATGCGCCGCCTCCGTAGCCGCCCCTATACGAAAACAGTGTGTCCCAAACTCCGCAACAGGCAGACCAATGAAAACCAAACCCCTCCTCAACAGAGACTCAAATTGAAAACGCGAGAAAGGGGAACTATCGGGGCGGGCCAGGAAAGTCACCGCAGCAGGTCTAATTGCCAAAAATTCAGAAACCAAGTGAACCGGGCAAACAGGACCTGGGACCACAACTGATCAGTCTTGGACCCACACCCTAATAGAATCCCCGGACAACAGTACATCCCCGTCTAAAAGCCCACCCACTCTAGCCCGTGACGGCGATACAAGCTCGCCAACCCGCAAAGCACCGAAAAAGGCCAGGCAACAAGCCGTGGCAAACAAAATTGACTCAAAAGGGGACTTACAAAACAAGGAGGAGGACGCCACCAACCTGGTCAGGGCGGCATAAGTAATGGGACGCCTACGATCTTTGCTAACTGACTCCCTCCGCCACCCCTTAAGGGCCTGACGAACACAAAAAGAGCTAGTTACATCCTCCAAACCCGCTAGCTTTAAGAAAAACCCAATCCCTGCCATGCGATGCTGAGCGACACCAGCCGAAACCCCTGAGTTACGGAGGCTCAAAAGATAATCAATAGTAACTTGCAAGAGAAAACTACTGTCCCCCCAATGAAAATCTCCCACAACCAAGGAACACCATTCACGCCAAGCCTTACCATATACTTTCCAGGTCAGCAGGGCGACGGAAGCTTGATAAAGAGGCATCAGACGGTCCCCACCAAATCCCACAAGTGGGGTGGGCAAGGAGCACCCTCCAAGGTAGCCCCCGGCAGAAACTCCTGGAACTCCTGCCAATGAAAACGCGACAAGGCATCAGCAACACCATTTTCGACGCCTGGAATGTGATGAGCCCGGAACCAAATATTAAACTCCAGGCACTTCAGAACCAGATGCTGAAGCAAAGCTAATAAGGGAAGAGGAAGTCAAACGATTAATACAACGGACAGATTATCAGACCAAAAACGGACACGGCGGTCTTATAGCTGTGGGCCCCACACTTCAATAGCCATGACGATGGGAAAAAGTTCGAGAAGCAGAAGATTACGACACAAACCCGCATCGCACCAACTGACCGGCCACGGTTCGGCGCACCACTGAGTACCCAGGACAGCCCCAAAACCCACGCTCCCAGCCGCGTCAGTAAATAGGGAAACGTCAAAATTCGACACTTCCTCCGCCTGCCAACAAGTCCTGCCGTTATAATCCCACAAAAAAGACAACCAAATAGCAAGTTCCGCTTTCAGGGGCTTAGTAACGCAGATCCTGTGCGAGGGTACTGAAAAACCCCGAGAGGCTAGCGATAAACTCCGTGAAAAAAACCCCTCTCCATGGGCATAACCCTACAAGCGAAAACTAAAAGACCTAGCAACGACTGAATCTGCCGCAACGTGACCTTTCACACAGCCAGAAAACCCAGGATCATGTCTTTTAGCTTGTCCAATTTCTCCTCCAGCAAGCGGAAGACCATGTCAACGGTATCGAACTCAATACCCAGGAAGGACAAGCACGTACATGGGCCCTCGGTCTTTTCGGCCGACAAGGGAACCCCAAAACGTTCCATGAGAAAACGGAAAGTGTCGAGGAGGTGCTCGCAGAGCCTACCGCCCAGAGGAGCCACAAAAAGGAAATCGTCCAGGTAATGGGTTACAGAGGAAGACCCGGACTCGACACAAACCGTCCACTGAAGGAAAGTGCTGAACATTTTGAAGTAATGACACGAAATAGAACAGCCCATCGGTAAGCAAATATCATAGAAATACTTCCCGTCCACAACGCAACCCAGCAAATGATGGCAGAGGAATAGGGCAGGACGGCGCTCACAGGTCCAATAGATTTTATTAATAAGAAGAATTGCACTGATGCAATAGCAAATGATGGCAGTCTGGGTGAACAGGTAATAGGCAGAAAGCCGACTCAATATCAGACTTCACCATGAGGGCACCCCGACCAGCGCAGCAAACTAAATCCACCGCGCGGTCGAAGGACATGTAAGAAACTGAGGACTCTTCTTTGGGAATGCCATCATTAACTGAATCGCCTTTGGGGAAGGAAAGATGTTGTATGAGCCTGTACTTACCAGGTTCCTTTTTGGGGACAACCCCCAAAGGGGAAACTCTCAAGTTCCTAAAAGGAGGAGACTCAAAAGGCCCTTCCATACGACCTAAAACCACCTCCTTAAAAACTTTTTCCCTAAGGACTTCCGGGTTATCCCTAGCGGACTTCAGGTTGCTAGACATGACAGGGAATTTGGATGAACAAAATGGAATGGAAAAACCGAAACGTAGCTGCGAGGCGATCCCCACATGGCCACCGCACTCGAGAATGGAGCCCCAGGCGCGGTGGCCGGGGACTGAAAGGGCGCAGCAGATCTCTGCGCCATCAGTCGAATCCAAACATCCGTTGCCTGAACGGCCCAACCCAAACTGGGCTGCAGGGACAAGCGACACCGGAAGTCTTCATCATAACGCCACCAGGCGCTACCACCATGAGACTTATAGGCACAATAAATAGAATCCATATATATAAAAAGCTCAGCGCAGCGTTCAGGGTGTCGCTGTCCCATAATACAGCCCAGCACATGAAAAGCCTGAATCCAGTTATTTATCGTTTTGGCTACACGAGAGCGTCTATCTACAAAATGATCAGTAACTACCTGCCTCTTCTTATCAACCATATGCTGATCGACAGGCAGGAGAGACCAAATATCAATATACTGGTTGTTATAAATCAAACCGCAGAAAAAGGAATCCTTATATAGACTGGCAGCAGGAGGGGACTCACACATCCCTTGACCCTGCTCACATTGAGAAACCAAGGCCTTTAAGGCCAGAAGCAAATCACCCTTCCCCCCAAGCCCCGGCAACAGCAGACTCACCACTCGGAGGCACAGCAGGAGGTTCGACTGGCGCAACCGGACGTGGTGCCGTGCTGGCCCCACGTGAAGACCGCTCCAGCGGTAAAGCAGGTCCCTGCCTCTTCCTGTGACGACGAGCTGTCCTAACCGACTCGCGGGGGCTCGAGGAAACATCACTGGATGAAGAAGGGGACTGACGTCTCAGACGGCTGCTGCTCTTAGGGGACCTAGATCGCTTGCGACCGCTGCTCCGTTTCTTTGCCACACGCCTACAGCGGCTGCGCCGGGAACGGTCAGGGGACGAGCTGGAAATGTCAGAGGATAAGGAAGATCTATCCCTTCTGCGGGACCTGCGCACTGGAGGACCAGCCACAGGGAGGCGCTCCCACAGCTGCTGTGAGGCTAGGGCGGGCACAGAAGGAGAAGGCTGAGGGGAGACAGGCCTGCACCGCACGGGTATCACCAGTTACAGGCCCCGCAGCGACAACAGGCCTGCTATCCCGTGGGGGGGGGGGTCGGAATCACATCCTGGGTGTCCGGGCGGGTCAGTGAGGGAGCTGGCTGGGCAGGCATGGACTCTCTAGAGCCCATAATGGCGGAGGGTGGCATGGATGTGGAGGAGTGGAGTCCCAAAATGGCCGCCGCTACCGTCGGGCCAGAAGGGTCGTGGTCAACAAACGCACCTCCTGCGAGGGGGGTAGACACTAGGGCTCAGGCGCTCCGGAGGCCTGGAGTGCCTGGCCGTCCGACGCTGAGCAGCGGTGCTCGTCGCCGCTAAAGGGGCTGAGTCTTCCCTTGCGCCGGCAACCAGCCGGGCAAGGAAAGATTCCCCTTCAGTCCTAAAGCCCTCCCAAAGGGCTTCCAGCAGACTGCCTTCATCATGCCTACCTCGGGCCGCCATGGGTGCAGGACGAGCCACACAGCAGCAGAGGGGGAGCCGGAGGCAGAGCACACCACAGGACAGACATAGAGAGACGACCACAGAAGGGGGGCAGCACACAGGTGAGTACACATAACACCCACCACACAGTCTAAGCATTGCTCCTGCCGTCCGCATCCCATCAGCCAAAACTATTTATTATTATTTATTTTTATAGCACCATTAATTCCATGGTGCCTTACATTTGGGGGTTACATACAATACACAAAATATACAGGTAGATATAATACTAACAGTGACCGACTGGCACAGTGGGGTAGAGGGCCCTGCCCACAAGGGCTTACAATCTGTGAGGGAAGGGGGGTAGAGACAGAAGGAGAGGGGGAGACTGTACAGATGGCAGTGTGGTATGTAATAGATTGTTACATTTTGTGCCATTGTACCTCTATATATTAAACAGCATGTTAAGCTTCAGCAAGCTACATTCCCCCTCACATCTTTAAACTCTTCTAAACAAATTTTTAAGTAAACTTCTGAGTACATTTAATCATAACTGAGAAACCCCACAACACTCCGATACTATCTGTCTAAATATTTGTTGTGGATCTAAGATAAAAGATTTTACTATTTCTCAGTGCAGAGGGGACAGTAAAGCTTTTTTCTTGACACTAGTTTGTCATCTCTCTTTAGGTTGACACACATGAAGTGAACCCATGATTTACACTTCGAACACTCCACCATACGGCCATCTGCTGTATAAATGTGGCAAATGCAGTAAGTTGTAAGAGTGAGTGGTTTTTGGAAGATTTTCTTAGACCGCTTAATTTCATGAGGAAATATTTCTAAATGTCCCTTATCTAGGCCCGACAGCAGATGACGGCACATGTCAGATTGGACAAACTGGACAGTCTTTAAATCCAGACCTTCTGCTAGCGTAATTGCATTTGCTATTGATAAAAGGCCACAGTCATTTGGGCCTTTTTGTTTTTGGCAGCATATAAACTTGACTATAAGTGTCTGATTTGCACCTTCAAAAAGATGTTTGTACAGTTTTATAAGTTGTTTTTTAAGTGTGTCAGAAATAGAAGAAAAACGCATAGCGTCAAAACCAGTCACTGTATTATTAATATATCCAGACACTACCCAATGTGCGCCAACTTGGTGGACCTGGATGATCCGGCTGTCAGTTACAGTTGGATTGTTAGAATGGGCCAAGTGGACAGTGTCAATCAATCCGGAAATAGAAGGGTTCTCTTTCTTAATAAAGTGCTGGAAAACATTAATGACATTA